>NC_044048.1:26292734-26296874 GCF_902167405.1 Gadus morhua
TCTCAGCGTGTTTTTTCCTGGAGCTGTCCAGATGCTGACCCTTAAAAAACTAGGAGGAAAGCCTACATATTGACTTAAGTAACACAATCAATTAATACCTATTTTTAAACTGTTAACATCTGAGAATCTATAGTCAATTTATTTTAAAGCATTTGAAATAGGCTGGATTTTTTTTTAAGTCAAATTGACCTATACCTAAATCTTTATATACACACACAAATAACAGAAATAAGAATAAAAAGTTACTTACTCCAGGGTGCTTCTTTAGCATGCTCTATCGCTGTCCGGAACAACCATTTTGCAATGTTTATATCTGTGAAAATTCACTCTAGGATGTTATCTTTCCAGGTTGAACTTAATTATTCTCTGCTTCTGAGCAGTATGCTACACATCAACCTTGGATCTGAAACAAGAACCTGTTGCTTTTGCTGTGAAGGAGGGGTAGGCTTCTGTTGAGCAGAGAGAGAGAGAGAGAGAGAGAGAGAGAGAGAGAGAGAGAGAGAGAGAGAGAGACAAAGAGAAAGAGAGAGAGAGAGAGATGTAACGCTGGGGTATGGAGAAGGAAGGTAATTTAAAACAGATAATTCACCAGATTAGACCCCAAAACACAGGTGGTGTGCAAAAAAAACGAAAAAAAAGAAATGTAATTTCTTAATGAAATCTGGTAAGCATTCTGTATGATCACACACAATCACACAAGCAGCAGCTCACACTCACCAAAACATCTACAGAGGAATCCCTACAGATTTCCCTGCTTATGTTGGCTGGCCTCCGCCGGCTCCCGGGGGCTCTGGTGTGTGAGCCCTCAGCTCCTCTGGGAGGAGGCCGGAGGAAATGGAAACACACACAAGTACTTGAAGAGCTCCGGCACACCAAGATGGTGGAGATGGCCGCAGGACAGCACGTCATGAGAGCTGTCATAACAGCTGGTTGTTCTTCGCTGGGGGAGCTTGTTATAGCTCATTATTTGTTGTATTATATAATGGTTTTATTATCATTTTCATCGTCATTTGAATATTCTGTGCAGCCGTTTACATTAGTGTTGGTGGGTAATAATCAAGAAATAACAATTGTGTATTTGTCTGGTTCCGGGATGCATACCCAGAACAACCAGATTAATTTAATTACTTTAATATTTCCCTTCCTGTTTCATTAGTTGCGTCATCTCTTCAGTACTAGTACTAAGTCATTCAGCACACATATTTAATCCAATGTCAGAAGAGAGTCACACACCTGAACCACTGCATGGACGTGCATCTTCTATGCGTTGCCCCTAAACGTTGACAGTGGTGTCGTTAGTGTGCAGCTTTTTGATTAAGGATGCTTTTGATTAATGGTGGCTGGTAATAATTAACTTCAGGCTTGGTTTTCAGGTTCAAATCAATTAGACGGACCAAGAAGAGGCAGAAGAATAGCCTGGAGATTGGAGGAGGGCATGGCTGAGGTGCTTTGATACTAATAACCTGTAGCAGAAGGGGGCCAGACTCTTGATTGGCTGATGGGAGCAAGTGGAGGGGGCTGCTGATGGACGGCCCATAATGATAAAGAAAACCGTTCATAAGCTACCTCTCCAGAAACCCTCCCATCTGCAAGCTATCGACAAAGGGCGAAACAACTTACAACCCTTGCAGTGTGCTTTTTGCACTCTTTTCAGCCGGTATTGATTTTGTTATGGTGTTGTATTTCCATGTGTCTGCGGGGATCAAGTAGATTCACTGTAGGAATAAATGCAGTAGGCAACTATCTCTGTCTCTCATTCACGCCCCCTCTCTCCATCTGGTAACAACATCTATCACCACCTAGTTTCCTTCCTCCAGAAAAGCAGCTTACTGCTCCAGTGTCCTTGTTGACCTGGCAGCTGGAGAGGCAGCAGCTCACTGTTAAGTCTTCCTATGTTCCGACCCATCCTGGCCAACTCTTCAGCCGGGTGTCAGGGCTTATAGAATGCCAGTAAGGAAGAACATGGCACAGAGAGTTGTTCAGAGGTGGCTGGGTGTATGACGGCATCATGGCAAAACTGTTTGTTTAGTCGAATTGAGTAAGCCAGGGATCAGTTCCATTTTCTGTATATCCTGAAAATAAATATATCCTTAAAATAAATAAATGAACTCATCATGTACATGGCAATTGAGTTATTTGAAATGAAGAGACATACAAATTAACTTTAGATGAGTTTAGAAAGAGTTCACATAAATCGGGAACACCATGTCTACCCAACCATACCCAAACTACCAAATTCTCGTACCTCTGATTTTTGGCTTTTAGACTTGTGACATCTTCGGGCAGAGCTCGGTATTGCAACATAAATGTTGATTTTATCACGTTTCATTGAAACGCCACGAGAGGGCAGCATATGACTGCGGAAACGTGCAAGACTGCAGGATTAGATCAAACTGCATCGCACAACTTTTGCAATTGCCCTCTGCCGAAGAGAGAGAAATTAAGCCAACAAGTTAACGGGGAAAGAAAAAAGTAAGTTGATAGCATAAGAATGAACATAATCAATTGTATAATTGTAAACCATTGTCAGTTGATGTAATGAAAGTAGAAATGGTAGCCTCAATTACGAAAACAATGTATACCACCCTAATAATAGGATGGTAAATTAAATCAGTGGAATTGGTTAACATTGAAATGAGCAGCTAACCTATGAAGATAACTTGTCTGCAGACAATGTAGCAGACTATCACCAGAGTGCATTCAGAATCGGCGAACATAGGTGAACGTCGCAGCGAGAGTGCATTGACTTTAAACAGTAAAATTTGAACGATTCTTAGACACGTTCTATATTTTTGTTTTAAACTGTAAACAAACTGTAAACAAACAAATGGCGACAAGAAAGGCCATTGTATTAGCTGCAGCCTCCGTGCTAATTGACGAGTATACAGAAGAAGGTCTAGATATTGTCGATCTCGTAGAAAGTATAGGCCTACTGCAGACAAGGAATTCGGACGATTCAAGAATAGAGGGCTACGTCACCAAAGTTGTGCCCACTTACTGCAATGTCACGTTCAGATCACATTTTAGGATGCACAAGACATCAGTTGAAGTAAGGGTGTAGATAGGCTATATGAAACGATTTATCTATTGCTTTATGTGTAAGGAAGGAATTAATGTTAATCTCCATCTGGGAGCACACCTCTTGCAGTCCGTGATCCATGTCTGCTTGCGGAGAACTACCTCTTCTGACAGTTTGCCTATGTTCTCGAACGTTTGAAGACATCGGCACGCTCAACAGAACATGTTTCAAATCGTTCGCGAGCGTTTTCCTATGTCTGCGACTTTGAACGCACCTCAGGACATCAATGAGAATTACAGGAATGCTTTTACGTGGAATCTCCAAAAATATATTATCCCGAGATGACGGAGGTAAGTCAGGCTGCCATATCTTCTGCTAACTGGCAGCTCATTAATCTGCTGCAACTCCTAATTGGTCATGACACTAAAGTTGAGGTCAAAGTTCAGGAGGTTGGTAAAAACAGGACTGTACTTCTGAGGGTTGACCCACGGATAGCGGTCAAAGGTTGTGCATGACAGGCAAGCCCCTTCACCCACAAAACACACACACACACACAAACAAACAACATGCACACCTGCACACGCACACACATGTATGAAGACACACACACACACACCACACACACACACACACACACACCACACACACACACACACACACACACACACACACACACACACACACACACACACACACACACACACACACACACACACACATACACGTTTACCCTGCCAACAGGGGACTATCGGTTTTCATCGACCAAGTGTGGACCTCTATTTCTGGTCATTTAAAAAATACAAAAACATAATACAGAGTTTAGTTTTAAGTTATTTTGTCATAATATAACTTCAAATGTGTTTTTTTGATTTCTTTTAAAGAAGTTGCCAAGAGGGGACTTGAATACTTAAGCGATATTTACATATCAAAGAGGGGACTCCATTCACTGCAGCAAGGGAGCTGTCTGTGCCTATTGTTTGTGCCTGTGTGTGTTCATTTCCAAACTCCGCCCCATTCTCTCACTCTCAGGCCCCGTTCACACGAAGCCGATTTCATGGCGAAACCGCAAAGGTCTTGTACGGTTCGGCCTTCCGTACACACGAAGCCGGCGAATCCGCTGA
>NC_044048.1:26471428-26476428 GCF_902167405.1 Gadus morhua
TGATATTCTCCAACCTAATCTCACTGCTCAAACTTTTGACGGCCCTGGGGGTATGGTTTGTGAGACAAAGTCCAGCTGGATCATATGTGTACCGAACAAGTCTCTGACCAATAGTTGCTCTGTTTATTATTACATCAACTGCACGCAATCGGGAAACTTGCGACCAGACCTGGGAGGACATTGAAATAGAAACACATTTCCCAACGCATCTTGGAAGCATCTGTGTGTTGTGCGTGCATATTTCTATACTGTATGCGTGTGTGTGTGTCTGTGTGTACTTCAATTAATGTCCCACCTCCATTAATGTGTGCCATCACATGTGTTAATGTACTCTAGGTTCAGTCTTTACTAGTCCTGCTCTGAACTCTAGTCTATATACCACTACCCAGGCGTGTGATTGGAGGTTGATTGGGCTCCGACGTCCGTGGAAAAGTAGGGGGAACAATGTCTCGTTGTCCCGGCAACACAGCGGCTTGTAAGTAGAGTCAGAAGCTGATTTGGCTTCGCACTTATTAACACACTTACCTGCTGGAGCCGTTGTGCACACATTGTGGTGGTCTCTCACACAGATACACACATGCACACACTCACACACACACACACACACACACACACACACACACACACACACACACACACACACACACACACACACACACACACACACACACCACACACACACACACACACACAGCCACACATACTAAAACATACACACACACTCCAAAGGACAAGAGGTTATGGCTATCCACTTTCAGGCCAATTAGGTGTCATTGTGTGTGAGTGTGTGTGTGTGTGGTGTGTAGGTGTGTGTAGGCCCTGCACGCACACGCAGAGGTGTGTAGGGCCCCCACTGTAGGGTGTGGTGTGGGGTGTTAAAGTCACACCTCATTGAGCCGTAACAGGCCTCAACTTTACAGGTGGCTGGGGTCACACTCTCTCTCTCCTTCTCTCTCTCCCTCTCTCTCTCTGGCATGAAAGGGATGTTCATGCCATTTATTACATTTAATAACCAGACTTATTAAACTGGTCAAACAGTTCAAAACCTTGAAAAATATTTCACATTTACAATCACATTTGATTGTACTTACATCCCGCCCCCATTCTTCTAAATCAATTTGAACCATGATGCCTTGGAGCTAATAAAAAATAATGACTGAAATCCAAAGTGGTTTAAGTGGAGCAATGCCTGAACACAATATAGCTTTTCGAGCTCAATTTAAGAAATGCAAGCCACTATATCAAGCCCAGGCTGCCTGTACTGTAGGAGTTGGAGAGTCAAGGCCTCGTTGAAGGCCTCTTCCAGTGAGCTCAGACAACAACAATAGCAGCTATGTTTCTGTCCTTACTTCGACATATACCTAATGTGACACACAATATATTAACCAAACCGCGTCTTTATTTTTTAACGATAGCTGTAAATAAACGCCCTGCTTTACGCTTGCATTGGGACTGGGCTAGGCTGGAAATAATTCCCTTTTGGATGTATGGAGGGCATGAAATAAAGGGATTGGATTTAGACACATTGACTTAGCATCGCCGCCATGACTCAATGTGAATGGGTATTTACACGCATCATTACCTCCCAGGAAACCCCACTTTGGAGCAGCTTAACTCAAGATAATCATAAGAGAAAATATCCCCTGGTTTGGGCCCGTTCCTCTGGGTCCAGAACACCTCAGAACCCCCACCGAAGCATGATGAAACACTTCATGGCCGTATACATATTGGGGTATTAGATGGGTGATTAATTGCATGTCCGCAGGAAAATCAAATGATAGATAATTGGATTTGTGCAATCGTGTTGCAACTTTTTTTTTTCGTACAGTGCTCATTTTCTCATACAAGCAGTTTGCTTGTACGATGGTCATATTATAATTACTTTTATGTATTTTTAGTACATGTCACTGCCACATGTTGCCAACTTGTTTATTTGCTGAATGTTTTTTCCAATGTTTTTTTTGTTTTTATTCAATGTCGATTTTGTATTTAGCGTGCTGATAAATAGACCAGTCGCAAACTTGTGAAAGATAGTGGATGAGTTGCTTTTGACCCAGAAGCGCATAAGCTACTTTCCTTACACATCTGTTCCCATGTTTTCATGCCAAATCGGAAATTATTAGGACGAATTCCTGTCACTGTGGACCAAAGCGACAGGATGGCTGTGTGACTTGTTTTAATTTCCCTTTGGACGAAGCCGAGGAAGCGATTTAGCATCACACAGCCTTGTCCTTTCAAACACATGCTCTTGCTATAATAATCTACAAATGGAGGTTCTCTGAGGGATCTGTAGCTAGTAAAAGTCCTTCCAGGCACAGCTCCTTAATGTGCCCACTGCCTTTACCGAACTCTCTTACCAGTGGGTGCAAATTAGGGTCGCTCCGGGATTCAGGGTTAACCCTTTGTTCAGTGTATGATCGCAGCATGGAGGAGCCAGACCTGTGAAACACATTGATCTTGACTGAAGCTATGTTCACCAAAATGTGTTTTAAGTCTGATATCTGGATAATGTCAGCCTCACAATGACAGACCTCTGGACTATGTATACCCACCCTGTTCTCATTCTATTTGGTATATCATTTAAAATTGTTTCTTTAAAATAATGTATCGCATGCCATTTTGGTTTGGCGTTGGCTTGGTTGCGAGCGACATTTTGTTAGTTCTTCTCTTTTGAGTTTGGAATAATAAATTTCCCCTATTCTAACATCATCATTTATGCATTATTATTTATTGTTTAATTGAATATATTTGTAAACCTTTTTAACCCGTTTTTTTTGCTTATATTGCTTCCATTGTTTTTCGTATGAATGTATGCTACAGTAAAATCCCTTTCCTGTTCTGACAGACCACACCACCAACACTCTGATCAGACAAACAAATAAATCTCTGTTTTAAAGCTCTGGGGGGAGTCTGTAAATCACAGCAAAAAACGAAAAAAGTCCTGTCAGCAACCTTTGCACTAAACTATACGTATTACCAGAGAATCTGTGTTATCTCGTCTTCTCCACGTAGGACTCTTTCCACATCAAACACGCGACGACTCGTCGCCTACATGAAAAGTGGTGTGAGTTTAGCAGGCCAGAGAAGCGGACATGTGATCCGGCATCAATCTCCTTAGCACCATCTGGCTCGGATTCAACGTGGCAGTTCAAACGACCTGAGGCCTTGCCAGACAGGAAAAAGTTGTTGGCTCACTGACGTTGCCAGCTAATTTCTTCGTCTTTTTTTTTGCCTTTTCACTCTTGGTCTTCCTGTTAGTATTATGTCTGCTTAGACGCGCCACATCTGTAGCCCAACGGTAATTGGAAAAAGATCAGTTAGACCCATCTGAAAAAGAGTTGACGGGTGATAAAATGGGATGTTTATGTCGTTTGCCGTAGACTTTTAAGGGTGTCTGTCGTTTCTTGCGCCAGATCTAGTTTAAAGTCAGGGTATCACTCGTTTAATGTGTCATGAATGTGACGGTATTTTTACTTTACTCAAATAGAACTGCATCCTTCCAAAGCCATCGTTGCAGTACCTTTCCTTTTCTTACATGGCAACAGAACAGTGCTGAGAATGGCCTTATCTGGGGTTAAAATATTGCTTTTCAAGACACCCAAAGCACATAATATAATGAGTGTGTATGTGTGTCTGGTGCTAGCGTGGCCATTACCAGGGTGTTGCCCCACTTGGGTTAAGCACAGCAGATAGTATACGCCGGACCACTCACCACCCTCTGGCTATCACAGTGTAGGGGTGAGGAACGATGCAGACCAATTAGAGACGGGGCAATGTTGGTAGGGTCAGGGTAGGGACAAGGGTGGGACTCTGGCCAGGACACCAGGGGTCATCACTCACACTTGTGAGGAGTGTCATGGAATCTTTAGTGACCACAGGGAGTCAGGACCTCGGTTTAACGTCTCATCCGAAGGACGGCGGTCTTCGACAGGACAGAGTAACCGTCTCCATCCTGGGGCATTGGGGATATCACATGGGCCAGAGGGATGAGTACCCCCGACTCGGCCTCCAACACCCCTAGCGACACCTCTACCAGCACCTGTGCAACTGTGCCCCCATCAAAGGATAGACTAGACCGGCCCTACTTAGCCTCTAGAGAAAACAGCCGTGAAAGGCAGGACATTTTTATGAAATAGCTAACCTTCTGACTACAATCAAGTACGTATTTGAGGTGTACACTCAAATATCAGTGTACATTAATACTTGTTCTATTGCAAACTTTCATGCACTCTTTTTTATGCATTGTTTTCAGAGACAAATATATCAGAAAAGAAATATGACAGTTTTCCACAGTCACGTCGGCCTTTTGTAAATGCAGTTGCATAACATCTTCCATTGTCTTTGTTATTCAGTGGCCTCATTCTGTTGGTATTTTGTCTTTCTCTGTTTCAAAATAAGTATACAGGACATCTTTGTCACACACACCAAAAATACCCTTAACTGGATATAGTTTTTTCTATCAATCCTGATCTAATATGTTTGGAGACGAAAGCTCAATAACCCAAGTGTGTAGGTACATTTCTATGTGCATTTATAGTTGTACGTTTAGGAAAATAAAGTACCGGATATGACCCAAGGGAGCAGGCCTGTGGGGCTTGTGAACATTATTTCACAGAGAAGGGATTGGCTAAGCCTGGTCTATTTCACTCATGCTAAAACATCTCCATTTCTCACTAAAAGAGATTTTTAAAGGTTCCAGAATTTGTCCCCGCAGGACACCTGAGGACGGCTGTGCTTTTGATGCACAGGCCTCATCACAAATCTACCAATAATTGTGAAAAATATACACAGGATATAGTCTGTCCTAGCCACAGGTCATATGTCAGGCATTTGAAAAGTCGACAGCTGGTTCCTTAAATTACGGCTATATTTTGGGGGTTGACTTGTTATTGAACATTTTGAAAGGTGTTTCTGATAAAAGTGCAAAATTGATTAATGAAAAATTGCCCACATGATAAATATGAGTTCCTGGTGTTGGCACATTTCTAAGAAGGTTTCTT
>NC_044048.1:26486428-26491428 GCF_902167405.1 Gadus morhua
CTGCGATCTCCGATCCTTTTCCAGTACATCCCATGTGGAGTGTTTGAGTGTTTGGAGTGCTAGCTCGGTTCATAGTCCAGAACCGCTGCCGCTAGTGGCCGGCTGGTCCACCGGGTTCGGCCCGTTTCCACTGTGGTTCCAACAGACCCCACCCTGCGGCTGAGCACAGTGTGTCCATGGGAGTGTTTTGGGGGGGGTCATATTTTCCGCAGGATGCAGTAGTGGGTCAGAGGAAAAAGAAAAAAGAGCGAAAGACAAAGTTTTCCCCAGCGTGTTCGATTTGTTAGAACGTTTTCCCGAGAAACGCTCTCCACAGCAAAGCGGCCGGGGGGGGGGGGGGCGGGGGGGGGGGGGGGGGGGGGGGGGAGAGCGAGTGTCTGTAACTAAATGTGCCCCTAGAGAAAGAGTTGAGGAGGATGGGTGTCCTCCTTTGTTTTACAGCTTACTGAGTCATATTCACCGAGCGAGCCACATGCAGAACCAGGGGCAATGTGTGTGTGTTTTTGGGGGGGGGGGGATGCATGCATAATTTGCCAGAGGTGCGAGAGGTTGTCTGGTAGAGGAGTTGGTGGATGGGCGGGGCTGAGGGGAGGGTACCATATAGTTAGGGGACGTCCATAGCTAAATATACAAGTCGGTCTTTGTATGTACGTGCACGTAAATATGCGTGCCAATGTGTGTTTGTTGTTTGTGCATGTGTGGTGTGTGTGTGTGTGTGTGTTTGTGTGTACTGTGCATGTGCAGGTGTATTTCGACCCATCCATGATGATTTGGTCTCTTTCCATGTCTTTCTAACATTTTGTTTTCGTTTGTATCTTTCTTCTGCTAAACCGTGGTCTCTCTCTCTCTCTCTCTCCGCCATGGACCGTCTCTCCTTCCCGGTTATTCCCCTGCGCTGCGCGGGGCCCGCGGGTTCTGCTTCCCGTCGTGGGTTCGCCGGTTCCTCCCCTTCCTGATGTCCTGGAGGTGCTTCCACTTCTTGTTGGGCGGCCTGTTGACCGGGGCAACGGGCGGGGCTTGTTTTACCGCGGCCTTCTCCGATAGGTCGCTTGCCGCCTTGCGCGCCCAAACTTGCTCGCATATCTGGTCAACGGTGCTCAGGTTGGGGTGGTCCACCAGCTGCATGAAGTCCCGGTACCACAGCTTTTGATTGGTGGACGAGGGCCCGCCCCCGCTGCGGGGCTCCAATCGGACGGGGGAGTCGGAGGGCAGGTTGGAGATGGAGGTGGAGGAGGAGCTGGAGGGGACCACTTCTAGCGTGATGCCCAGCAGGGTTTGAGTGAAGCCGTGCTCCATGGCGTGGCATTGGTAGACGCCGACGTCTTTCTTCAAGACCCGGCGTATCAGAAGGCCCCTGTCCGTCTGAAGGACCCGGTCGTCCAGACGCACCTGAGGAGACAGGACAAATAGATTCAAACAACGAAGACATGATGATGATAATACATTGAGAGACATCTCAGCAGGACGGTCCAGCTATGTCTTATAAAGCCTCTTCCCAGCCCCCTCCCATCTCTGCTCACCTCTTCCCGAGTCTGCTGTGGGTTCTTCTGGAAGGTCCAGGTGACTCTGGCCTGCAGGGATTTGGGGATACACTCCAGGAATGTGCTGCTGCTCTCCACTCCGTACAGTTTCCGTTCGATCACGCGATGCTTGTGGTGGTCTGCAGGGGGCAGCGAAAAAACACACCTGTCTCAGAACTCATGTATCCCAGAGGGACATTGAGAGTAGATCGGTCTTAGAATAGAACCGGAAAAGGTTATTCAAAGATTTAAGGGAATATGAGTGTGATCTTTGAATCGTTTTGTTTCAAAGGGCATTGATGATGTAGTCTTTGTGAATGGGCTATTTCCCACTTTAACTTCAACTCGTACCCTTTCCTTTAAATGTTTGACCTCTGGCCCACCTTCATTGAAGAGCGCTGCTGAACACTGGTCTCTCCAATTCAGAATGGAGTTCCGCTTGTGTAGATTCAGTTATATTCATTCATAGTTTTGGTGGATTAAGTCGTATTCAGTTAGAGCGAGTGGGAGTTCAACATGCTTCCACGGCTAGCGCAAAACAAGACACAAGAAGCCATTGGCTCTCTGTTTGCGACCTCACATGACCCTAGGAAGAGGCCGTGGCCGGTCTGAGACACAGTCCCTCATTGATGAAGTGCGGCAATAATGAGGTTCCATACATTCTGTGCCATGAATCTCCACCATGAACATTAGTGAGAAATAAAATTAATTATAATTATCATACTTGCTCAAACTATGATGAATGTGCAGACAGGCCACTGTGCCCTGTGTTTTCTAAGAGGAGGGCATTAGTATTTAGTTTTTTATTTCATGCACTTTATTTCTATTACCACAGACGTTTTTTGCAAACAAATATATTTGACCGATACCACATAACAGCAGTGGTTGACCCCAAACGTTTTTCTCTCACTCCCCTCACTTAGATAATTTCTGTGACCTTTACCAGTTTCACATAGGCTGGCTCAGATGCCACAGGCTATAATCCGATAAGTCACCAATTCATTCCCAATCGAGTGATTAGCTTCTTGCGGTTCTGTGCCCGAGCAACCATCAGGCAAAGAAAGCTGCTATTGTGGGCCGGGATGGTCAGAGTGGGGTACTAGGGTCTCTGAGGTTCAGGGTCGCTGAGGTTCAAGGTTTAGGGCATTCAACAGCAGCTCTCACCTCCAGAACACAGAGTGTTGGGGTCTCCATTCCTCACGTCCTGCCGACGGAAACGCCTGAAAGAAATAATCATGGTTTATCATCATGATGTCGTGCTGACATCACTTCATCAATGTCTAGACTAGAGAGAGTCAGTAGGGTCGTACTGGGGTCGGGGAACAGAAACCCTTTGCTGTGTCTCTTCCTCCGAGTCATTTCACATCTCTGATCTCATTCAACAATGCTGTCTAGCTTAGCAAATGGGTTGTGTAAGCCTCCCTGGGTTCTATTTATTAATAATCAGAATATTTAACTTATTTTCAGAATGCATGAAAATACGGATCATCATTGGATTGAGTAAATATAACCTTTCCTCAATCCTTTCCTCATTGCTAGATCTACGGGACGTTAAACTGTATTCATCGCTTCGCGTTGATCTATTAATATATCTTTCAATCCGTTCGAGTGATTAAAATAAATCTCATGGGGATGTGACCGGAGCATAACTCTGCTATAGCATAACGAATGGATATCTCAACGCACACGCGTCTCTTATGGCCCTATCCAGAGCCTCACCTCTTGGTGTTGGGCAGGTAGCGCGTGCAGGAGGTGCCGTCCCAGGCGCAGTAGGGGTCTCGGGCCAGGCAGCACTCGGTGCACGCCTTCCCGTACACACTGCAGCGGTGGAGGGGCACCTGGGCGATGCCCGTGTCCGAGCCCACGTACAGCTGTTGCTGTTGGACAAACAGAGGCCAGCGGTCATGAGGCAACATGGGAAAGGGACGCTGGTCAGGTCTGAAGTATTCATGGGATTATAGTTAATTTCACTGCATTGATTGGTTCAATGGATAAGGAGGTGTTGATTGAGCTATATTTATTATCAGCATTTTATTATACTTTATTCAAAATTTTATATTTATGAATATTTATTCTTATATTGAATTATAGACATACCCGTTTGGAGGAGATCTGCATGTTGATGATGGATGAGGCATCCTGAGAGGAGGAGAGAATCAAACGGCTGTTGTTATGAAGTGTTGATGTTATACATAGACAGGGCATGGTTGCGGGGTGTATCATGTGCTTTGGGCCGTATCATCAGAATCAGAAAAGGTTTATTGCCAAATACATTTACATATATGAGGAATTTGTCTTGGTATTCGTATTCGTTGCGCACGATCTTAACAAACAATAAACAGTAAACAATAAACAAACAATAAGCAAGTATTGAATAATAAGTACTGAAAAAGATAAGAGTAAATAAAAAATAAAAAATATAGTAAATAAAAAATATAAATAAATAAATAGAGATACACTATATACTTATACACCGTAATAAGTTGTAGTTGTAGTTGTGTTGATATCATGGGATATTAGAACAGTGGTGTCCAGCGGCTGTACCTTGAAGACCTCCAGCTCCTCCAGAAGCAGGTCCTCCATGTTGTTCCAGCGCTCCTTGGGAACACTGATTACCTTCAGAACCGTCCCTTTGTCTGCAAACAGAAGATGATTGGTCGATCGATTTTACATTTTTTATGATCGATACTACATCAGTTACCATCAGTTGCATGTTACAGTGAATTTGAAAGACATTATGGTTGTTTATTTTTCTATGATAAAAAAGTCATTTTGTGATCATCATCCCTTCTTTATTTTTTATTAGATTTTTTTGGAAAATGTAATGTTTCATGTCTTTTTAGTTTTCATTAAAGATGAATGTTCAACTGTTCTTAAAAAATAATTAGGTCTGTGGATTGCCTATTTTTTCATGAAAAGAGAAAGAAAAACATCCCCCCCTCCGGTTTTCTGACAAATCGCACCCTGAGAGTAACATAAAAGTCTATTCTGTTCTATTCTAGACACAGCGTTGCGTTCACCGCGCCTGCATTGTGCGTACCCGTGCCGATGAACATGACGTCGTACTGGCCGTCGGCGGCGTTGACCCGGTCCACGGCCACCTGGGTGAAGCTGTACTCCACGTTGGTGCGGAGGAAGACGGGCCGGCGGTTCAGCGGGTACACCGGGTTGAACATGAGCGGGTGGTGCCGCGCAAACTGGATCACGTCGTCAGGGAAACCCTTGGTGGAGTCGAAGCTGCCGAACGTCTTGCTGGGACACTGGTGGGGGGGGGGGGGACGGAGAGTTCATTAAGGGAGCTTATGTATGCTAAGGTCTCTGGAAAGTTGGACGGAGAAGACGTCGTTATGCTGCAGACTATTCATTCGTTTTGAATAATTGTTGACCTTTTCCTTCCTAGCTGCCATGTTATTATTTTCTTTTCAAGAGTTATACCTTTGCCACGTTTTTTCTCTTTACCTCTAAATTTATTTTAATGCG
>NC_044048.1:26493928-26496428 GCF_902167405.1 Gadus morhua
ATCCCACCCTCTCTCTGACCTGGAAGTAGAGAAGACCGTGTAGACCAAAGGATTCTTCCTGTCTCGCGTCTGCAACAGAAAACACATCACCTGGAAACACACACACATGCACAGAGGTCAGAGGCGACAACTCTCGGGGTCAAAGGTCGGGCAAGCAAGATAAACACGTCCCTGAGGCCGTGTCTCCGGTCGCTGTAGAGAAGCCTTTTCTCTGATAACCAGGAGGTCACAGCAGACTGACCTACAGGACTACAGGCAGTGTAGCCGACAGCGTAATGACCTCAACTCCAAGTTAATGTAATTAGACGGATTAAACATAATTGGAAACGTACTGATGGAAATGGACTAGGAGGTGGACCTGGCGCAGCAATAAAATGATTCATGAAAATGTTACTAGGGATCAGGTGATTATGGCTACCATTCTATCAATGTGCTTTTTATTGCTAACTCCTAGCAGCAAAAGTACTAGTCATCATAAAAGGTAGTTTTAATAGGACACAATTCCACAATTCCCCTGTGTATTTTGTTTGTTTAATTCTTGGATAATTCATGATAGAATCTACTGGACCTTAGACTGTATTCATCACTTTGAAGATATATCGCTTTATTTATCGTTCACTAAATTTGAGTAATGAATGCATTACGCTGCTGGAAGAATGGATATCTCAGACTTTGGTGTATCCTCTTACTCTCTGAGACGGAAAATTACACCAACCTAAATACTTACAGAAGGTTTCTCTGCTGTGGAAAAATATAGTTTTTTCTCACCGCAGAAAGAGGGAGATGCATTCCCCCTCTAAGGTCAACATATATATGTAGCGGCTGGAGACGTTCCATCACTTAATATCAGTATAGATAAGCTCCCTGCTGGCCTTATTAGGAGATCTGTTACCGGACATAACTTGAACAAGCAGGAAGACATTTTGGGGCCAGTCCTTTTGGGAATGTATGGCTCTTCTCTTAAGTTATCTTCCACAATGTAAGACTGATGTTCCCAATGTTGTATTGAATAATCTTCATCCTTTTTTAAACATGTACCAATAAAAAGATACAAAATCTTGAGGGAAACAAGTTTTGTGTCATTTATGAAAATGTTCTATTATAACATTTTACATTTTATTCTTCTCTAATGACCTCCCCTCCCCTTCTCTTTCTCCTTTTCCCTCCCCTCCTCCTCCTCCTCCCCTCTTCCTCTTAATCTCATCCCCTTTCCTCTTCCTCACCTCCTCCTCTCCTCCTCCCCTCCCCCTCCTCACCCCTACTCCTCTCCCCCTCCTCACCCCTGCGCTCCCCCCTCTCCTCCCCCTCTCCTCCCCTCTCCTCCCCTCTCCTCCCCTCTCTTCCTCCCCCCTCCTCCTCTCCTCCCATCTCCTCTGTAATTTAATTAAGGAGCAGAACTTACGCAATTCATCGAAGTAGGTGTCGCTGCCCGTCGGCTCCGGGGACTGAGCAGATGAGCCGGGTCTTCAGGAAGGTGGTCCACTTGTTCACCAGACTGCGCTGGCCGCCCATGTCATTCTGGGAACAAATGGCATGAAAACATGAAACACCATGAAGCCGACAATGAAGCATTACTGTCGTTGTATTGTTCCCCACGCGAATACGTTCAAACGTTCAAATACGTACAACATGAACTAATTTAAACGCGTTATTGCAAACAGAATGTATTCAAAGTGTCGCTGACACATGATGAGGCAGAGAAAATCAAAGCATACAGTCACAATTGGATTTTTCTTAAAGCTAGGGTTAGGCAAATTGCAGAAACAAGGCAGCGTAAGATCGATTTTTGAAAGTATCCAAGCGATAAAATTCCACCTCTCCCTTAATGCCTCCCTCCAAAGTAGAGTGTCTATTTCATGTTTTTATCAGTACAAGTGATTTATTGAACACTGTCAGGATGTGAAGATAATCTAAAATACTATGACACAGAAATCGCAATAAATCGCCTACACAAGCTTTAAAACAACCCCCGCTGCACAGAGTGCATCGTAGCTCTGCGATGTCAGACAGATGGGGATAGCAGATCCTTTAGGTATGAGTTGTACCGTGTTGTAAAAAAACCCTCTCACCCTGCACAGCTGTCCGATGCGGGAGTAGCTGGGACTTGCCCAGGCCCTGCGCCTCCACCGCCGTCTCCCGGAAGAAGAAGAAGATCTTGTCATCGTCCGGGTTTCTCGCTTTCAAGGCACCCAGAAGGACCCCACGAACTTTGGCTCTGAGGTGAAGGAGAGGAGGAGAGAGGAGACAGGAGGTGACCCATACGTCACGTGACAAGGAGTGACATGTATATTATAGATTCTTGCATTCAAAATACTGGTAAAGGCAACCGCCTCTAAACAGAATAAAGTAAACTTTTGAATCGTTGATTTTTTATCTAAACCAAAGCGAGGTCTATACTTGTATACTGTGTATACTTGTATACTGTGTACACAAGTATAGTTTCAAACCTCAGATTATCCATTAGACTACTCTACCCTGGCACACACAAGACCCAAATAGT
>NC_044048.1:26513928-26516428 GCF_902167405.1 Gadus morhua
TCTGACTAGTCTCCCCACCGCAATTACGTTACAACTGATTCAGTGAATCACGTTCTGAATCAGAGCCCTTTGTGGGTGAGATGACTTAGAGGGTATCCATATCGGATCGGGTCTCAGTGTCGGGTCCCCTCTCAGCCAACACACAACCAGCTGTGTAGTGTAAACCCAGACCGGCTGGCATTTTGGAGGCAAACTTCACTTCAAGCTTCCAGAGGAAACCTATCGATAACCAGAGCTCTTCTGAAGAGATGTACGAAACTATACGTTCACCTACAGGATTTAGCTTGTTCTTCTTTCCATTAGTAAATTTACATTTAGGGTTTTTTTCCAGAGCGATTTGCAATAAATAAGTTGTTATTAGTTGTTAGTAACTTTTTAAATAAAGGTCCTGGAGAGAAACACGCCAGACCACCAACAAACAAAGCAACTTCAACTCACCCCTCGTTTCCCCCGGGGCGATATCAGAGTCCACCTGAGCCCTGCATGGTTCTGATGCCACCGGTAGCTACCGTAGACAAGCAGGACTGACTGTCAGTCCCAGGTCGGCCCCAGAGCCGCTGGGGGGCCACGCCACGCTGGTGGCAGGTTGGGGGGGATTCCAGGGAGGGGATCGCAGGACAGGTCTGTTTATTGGCTCATTTTAGAGAGCGGCTTCAATGCTGCACAGAGCCAGGCATGCCCCCTCTACTCGTGGCCATTCTCACACTGACGCCCGCAGCTGATAGTGCTACAAATGCAAAGTGTGGAGCGCGCCTTAGAGTCCTGCTGAGTTCCTGTTTTGAAAGAACTTCAAAAGAGAATCGGCTTGTAAAGATGGGCATGAAGAAAAATGTGAGGCAGGTTTGAAAACGGATCCACGCGACTTCATCCAGAAAGCTCTTTTAAAAACAGAAAAAATGTGTAACTCCAGTCGTTGGACTGGTGCCTCAGGGACAGAGAGGAAGAGAGGATAAAGAGATAGGTGAGAGATGAGAGAGAGAGAAGAGAGAGAGAGACGAGAGAGAGAGAGAGAGAGAGGAGATGAGAGAGAGAGGAGAGGAACGGAGAGAGAGAGAAGAAGAGAGAGAAGAGAGAGAGAGGGTGGGGGGTCCGGTAGTCTGTCCTGCAGGTACAGCTTCTGTCTCTGTGTATCCTGATCTTGCCGGTGAAACAAACTCACACTCACGCTCCACTTAGGAAAACACACAGCGCTTGCTGCAATGACAAAGCCACACAAACACACTCACTCACACACTGCCATTGCAGTAACCCAACCACTCTCACACACACACGAGAGAACTCTCCCCGGTCGCACTCACATGCAGACTGTTCACACGAGCAGAGCGGAGCGCCACATGAAGTTTTTTCCTGAGTGAGAGCTGGGCAGAGAATAATGGGCTTAAATCAAGAGGAGGGGAGAGAGACACAGAGAGAGAGAGAGAGAGGGAGGGAGGGAGGGGATGAGGAGACTACAGCAAGGTGGGAGGTGAGTGTGGGAGTGGAAAGGGGCAGGGAACTGCACTGTGCTCTCTCTCTCTCTCTCTCTCTCTCTCTCTCTCTCTCTCTCTCTCTCTCTCTCTCTCTCTCTCTCTCTCTCTCTCTCTCTCTCTCTCTCTCTCTCTCTCTCTCTCTCTGTATCTCTCCCTCCCCCCCCCTCTCTCTCCCTAAAACAAATGCATTATCTGGCTACTGTTGGAAAGCTGAAAATCATTTGGAATGATAAAATGGTGGCCTCTTGACAGAGTTTGGATGTAAAACGTTGATGTGATTCTGAGTACTGCTTATTATGGAGCAACCCACAGACCGTGTGCAGGGCAACTTGGTTAGAAAACACACAAGATTGTGTGTGTGTTGGTTGGTGAAGGGTTGGTGAAGGGGTGTGTGTGTATGTGTGTGTGTGTGTGTGTGTGTGTGTGTGTGTGTGTGTGTGTGTGTGTGTGTGTGTGTGTGTGTGTGTGTGTCTGTGTGTGTGTGTGTGTGTGTGTGTGTGCGTGTATGCACAAGCTAAGCAAGAAGAGTATCCAAAGCCAACCAATACAACTAATCAAGGTTTTTGGGGCCTCTCAGTGTGTGTAGGGCCCCAGCGAGAGGCAAACACACTGGCCTAACATTTGTAAAGTTGTGCAAGCAGCTTTGGCACTTAATTGGAAGAGTTTGCAAGGCACACTTTTTTAAACCTCAACCTGGAGCCGAACACAATAGTAGGTTGCGCTATATGAAATTTTAGTGAAAGGAATTAAACTCATTGAGAAACCTGTGGGTAAATAAAAAGGTTTAACTCTATCTAATTCAAGCCATCAGGCCATCAGGTGCTAAGAAACAATAAACTCACTCGGACACGCAGTGCTTAAGGAGAAGCAAGCTATTTAATTTGCCTTTGTACTCAAATCAAAGGCGGCAAACGTAAAACTAATCCAGCTATGTTCTCACAGGCCCACATGTGAACGTGGCCCTGGAAAGGCAAGATTGATGTCAGTACGCCTGCATATGAGAAACATTAAACTATTTTGAAAACCATTGC
>NC_044048.1:26523928-26538928 GCF_902167405.1 Gadus morhua
AGTGTGGCTAAGCATGGTACTAATATTCCACGGGTTGAATTCCTTTTGTGTGTGTCTCGATTGGATAAAGCCTGCGCCGGATTTTCATGTATCCCTAACTTTACAGCTCTTCACCAAACCACCGCCCCCAAGACGATACAGCATCGTTAAAACAATACTCTCGTGGTCGCATCATGTTTCTTAGACGATGAAGACACAAAATGTAATGAGGAACACTGGTTAAAATTGAGATGGACAAATATTCAGAATTGCATTAGGGGTATTTTTCTGTGGCTTTGTCTTTCCCTGTCTCTCTCCCTGTTACTTGCTGTGTCATCATCTGGACCAGTGTTTTGGGTTTGCTGCACTATTTGGAGAACAACCATGTTTATTCTATTTGCAGGGCCCGAATTGGGTCAAATATACAACCAGAGCCTAAAAACGAAGCATTGAATTAACATGCTCTCTCTCTCTCTCTCTCTCTCTCTCTCTCTCTCTCTCTCTCTCTCTCTCTCTCTCTCTCTCTCTCTCTTTCTCTCTCTCCCCTGTCTCTCTCTTTTCTTGTCTCTCCTTTCTTCCCGAGGTTATAGGTATTAAGCCAAGAGGAGGAAGATTAGAGAAGGGCTTTTAAGTGTGAGTTTGCTCTGACCAAACAAACTGTTGTTTCCCACAGCGTTGGCTCAGCTCCTCTGCAGCCTCTCCTCTTCCTCTCTCCTCCCATCCTCCCATCTCTGGTTTTCTCCTCCTCCTCCCCCCTTCCTCTCTCAAAACTCTTCCTGGAGGAAAAATGAAACAGTTCTGGCCCACAAAGTGGTAAGTTGCACATGCACGTGCACACGAACACACATACGTTGAGTGTGAGAAGGAGGGTGAGAGAGAGAAATAGAGGGAGAGAGACAGAGAGAAAGAGAGAGGGAGAGAGAGACCGATCTGTCACCGTTTATGACTCATTGTTTTCACAGCTCCAGGATTCGTTACTTTGTCCGTTACCGTGACACCCAGTCCCGTGGCTTTGCTCGCTCTGCTCAGTGTTTGGCACAGGTGAGCATACCTTTAAATCCTTTGACTTGGACTTCAAGCACTGTTCCCTCAGGGAATTACGCAGGGAAGACCGAACGTACTGGCAGACCAGAGGATTTAGCAAGTAAGACCTCGTCTGTGAAGAAGCCCAAAACGTCACCTTCACAGTCAATCCAACTCTATTCACAGCGCTCCTCATCAGGTTTTACCTCCCCTTGGCGACCCCCCTAAACCTGTGCACTCCAAAATTGAAGACGAAAAACCTCCCTCACATGCAGTGGAGGGAAAGGTTCGAAAGAGGGACTTTACAGAGGGGGGGGGGGGGGATTCCAGGGTGTGAAGTGTGCAGCAAAATGTGTGCAGAAACATTGAGGCTTCTGAGTTCCCCCTCCACACGCACACATATAATATCTGCAGCCACGCCTGCCGAATGAACAGCCCCCTAACGCCATTATTAATGAACTCCTTCCCTTCACATCTTTTCCTCCATCCATCCAACCCTTCATCCATCCAAGGTTGACCACCAGGGATTTAACCCCCCCCCCCCCCCCCCCCCCCCCCCCCCCCCCCCACTGTACACCAGCCAAAGTGTACGAGGCGCTGGTCATAAAACCATAGCCTGCTGCCTCTGGCACGTCCGACCGCAGCACGCCAGGCCTACCAATACACACACATGCACACACACACTCACTCACACACACCCCAGGCCCGCCCCGGCTGGGGGAGAGCCAGCCGAGCAGCACTTCTGTCCTCACGTGGTCCTCGTTAGGAAGGGAAGATCGCAGCACAGGATCTCCACACGGAATCAGACTGTTGACCGGAGAGTATTGAACAGAGAGGAGGAGAGGGACACGGACAAGGGGACGATGGTGTGTGTGTGTGTGTGTGTGTGTGTGTGTGTGTGTGTGTGCGTGTGTGTGTGTGTGTGTGTGTGTGTGTGTGTGTGTGTGTGTGTGTGTGTGTGTGTGTGTGTGTGTGTGTGTGTGTGTGTGTGTGTCTGTGTGTGTGCCTGTGTGTGTGTGCCTGTGTGTGAGGTAGAAGTTGGGGAAATATAAATCTGGGGTTGTGTGTCTGTGTTTGTTTTTGTGGATGTACTTTTTAGTGTGTGTTTGTGTGTGTTTGTTTATGTGGGTGTAGCTGCAATTTAAAGTGATGCAAGTTGTGCGTGAAATCAATACATCTGTTGACCATTACCGGGATCCCCCCACTAGTTCTCTGTCCTTCCTCCTTGATCCTCCTCTCTCACCCAATCTTCTCTCTACTATTCAAGCGTTATCAATCACCATGTTTGTTTCTCATCTTCATCATCATCCCCTTGATATGTGTGCCAAGTTTAACATTGCCACATATAACAGCATCTAATTGACTTAGTGTGCATATATGATTTACCAACCACCTCGTCCTCAACTTCTAAAGCCCCACATGTGTTTGCCTAAATGGTTGTAGTGATGGGGTGTGACGTGTAATATCCTTACAGAATTCCTCAGTTTCTTTTCACTCTTCTCCCCTTGGCTGCCGCTGAAAGAGAATTTCAACTGTGCAGGAGTGATTAACGTCTCCCAAAATCTCCATGTTTTTCGATGCATCTCTATTTCCCTTGCGTTGCTATGCATCCAATTTCCTTGTTCTCTCCCCTGTCCTAGAAGTGGATCCCATTGGTGGACAGATGGGTGTTCTAAGGACTCTTATGGTGGTTTATTACTGCTGTACTTCAAAATCTATACTTAAGACTTGTTGGTGAACCACATAACTATGGTTCTTTTGTGTCCTTAATGCTCGACTGTGTTAGGGTTATACTAGGTCGCGTGGGACACATAGACACACACACACACACACACACACACAGACACACACACCACGGATAAGTGGATACTCCAGCTTGAGTGTGTGTGCAATATGAAGGCTAGTGACACGCACACACACACAAACACACAAGCACGCACACCACTTTTTATGGCGGAGTAAGATTTGTGTGCCCGCAGTGTGTTTTATGTCATATTATTCACTTCTGGATTGAAGGGAAATTAAATATGGCTGCCTATGCTTCCTCTGGTTATTCATGAAGGAAAACCCACAGAAGAAAAGCAAAGAACAACAAAATGTCAGCTTTTATATATCCTGTCAGATGATATCTCCATATTCCAGGTATAATTATATCTAAAATTATATACACGTTCCACCCAAATTATTTTTTTAATCCATCAGTTTTTGTTATTTATTTTCATACAACTATGTATACCCTCTTGTTTCCTTCCATTATTAGTGCTATTTAGGTTCCCCTCTTGAGTGGTTCCAAGAGTTGTACACCACCGTGGTCACGGCTTGGAGCGTGTCATGAATACATTTCAACTGGCTTTTATTTCCTCAAGCTTTCTTTTTTTCCTGCTCTTATTCCAGAAGGATCAGGAACTCAATGTAATGAGGAGTCACACGAGACATGGGACACACTGCTACAGACGGAGGGAGGGAGAGAGAGAGAGAGAGAGAGAGAGAGAGAGAGAGAGAGAGAGAGAGAGGGGAGAGAGGGAGAGAGAGAGAGAGAGAGAGAGAGAGAGGGAGAGAGGGAGAGAGAGAGAGAGAGAGAGAGAGAGAGAGAGAGAGAGAGAGAGAGAGAGAGAGAGAGAGAGAGACATAGAGAGAGACAGAGAGAGAGAGAGAGGGAGAGAGAGAGAGAGAGAGAGAGACATAGAGAGAGAGAGAGAGAGAGAGAGAGAGAGACATAGAGAGAGAGAGAGAGAGAGAGAGAGAGAGAGACATAGAGAGAGAGAGAGAGAGAGAGAGAGAGAGAGAGAGAGAGAGAGAGAGAGAGAGAGAGAGAGAGAGACATAGAAGGAGACAGAAAGACAGCCTGAGATATAGTGAGCCATAGAGACAGCCGAGGTGCAGAGAGACGTAGAGGGAGATAGAAATACAGATACACAGCCAAAAAGATACAGGGAGACTTTGAGGGAAAGAGAGATACAGAGAGACCTAGAGACCTGATAATCTGACCCAGAGCCGCGGACACACCTGTAGCTAATACTCTCCGCATAACAAAGCGAGCACACACAGTCCTTAAACACACGTTTTGACTCTGAAATGTCCTCCTTTGTGTCCATTGTCCTTTGTGTTTATGACTATGAGAAACGAAATGAGGTGTCAACAGACTCAATAACAGAGTGCAAAGGGTCCCTTGATGGATATCTTCCAAGATCATTAGATGACATTGAACCACATGTACAACGCACCTCTGAATGAAGAAACAAACACGCAAGGCCAAACGTGATGCAACACTGAGCTGAACGAGGCCTCGGATATTATGCAATATGCTGGGCGACCTGAGGCTAAAATCTGCCTCTGATGAAAAGCAGAGCCGGACAGTAACGGAGTACATTTACTTGAGTACAGTACTTAAGTACAATTTTTAGGGATCTGTACTTTACTCGAGTATCATTTTTTGGGAGTACTCATGACTTTACACAAGTACATTTGAGAGGCAAATATTGTACTCTTTACTCCGTTACATTTCTATCCATAACCGTGAGTACCCGTTACTCCTTCTGAAAAATAAAAAATAAAAGGAGAAAAGAAAAATCACGGAAACCCTCAATTTGTTGTTTCCCTCTCAAACGTGATTCCCTCTCAAACTGATTAGGACAGCCTTCAGCCTATCAGCAATCACCTTTGCTTTCCGCCAAAGCCAACTCCATGGTCAGAATTAGATGAGAGACGATTGTTGATTTGATTGATAAAAAAACGGAGAAACTCACACATACATAGAATTGTTAGCTGAATTTTCTTTTCTGATATTGCATATTTATGTAAGCTGAGCAATTGTTTTTATGTTCTTGAGTATACTGTTATACTTTATACAGCGGGGGACCTAAATCCAGTGATCTGATTGGTTCCCAACTGTTGTATAATGAGCATATACATAACTGCTATGACGCCCGATCATTTTGTGAAAGTTTGCATATCACTCCGCGCCTGGAAGTAGAAACAGTTACAAAGTAAAACATGTGTTGGATGATGGAGAGGGTGTAAATGTTGTTACTCCGGAAGTGAGCAAGGCGATGGAGAGACTAACGAAAGCTTAAGCACACGGTGAGTGAACTGCTCCATAGGATAAATTGCCGGCGAACCGCTCTATCGGAGCCTTCTCTCGGAGGGACGCTAAAGTGTGTTGCATAGCGACCGTCGATGCATAGCGGCAGCCAGGAGGGACTACTTTTTGGTAGTCTTTAACAAAACGGCTACTTTGACTTTCTTGGTTTCTTTTTAAATGTAGTGTGTCTATGACTTTCGTTTCGCCATAACAGTAACCGTTGTATAAAAGCAATAGATCACTTCAGTCAGTGGCATGTGCTTATTATACCACTGTGAAGGGGGTCGCCGGCCCTCCGCTGCGCGTCGGGGCCGGACAACGCCCCTTAACAGTGGTAGAATGAGCACATACCACAGCCTGGCGTGATCTGTTGCTTAAGTATACTATTGTGCTATTGCCATGGTAAAAAGATGAAAATTACTTGATTTTACTTTCAATTCCTTTTACATTCTCCAATGTTTTAACATTTTTCATAACTCCATGTAGGACGTTTCTATACATAAATGTAAGCACTGTGGCAGTAGTAATGCAATATTTAGAAAACATACTCTTGTACTCTTGATACTCAAGTACTTTTAAAAACAAGTACTTCAGTACTTTTACTTAAGTAGACATCTGACTGTAGTACTTTTACTTGTACTTGAGTAAAATTTAGCAAGGGGTATCTGTACTTTTACTCAAGTAAGGAAGCTGTGTACTCTGTCCGCCTCTGATGAAAAGCAATTCAAACACAATTTTTATTTGAGGTTGGGGAACATTTGAAGACAAAAAAAAAAATAGCTGAATGAAAAAGCTGCGATCCATTATCGTGAAACCAATCAGTTCCAAGCTAAATTGTCTGCCAGGGGGTTGAGGAACAGGCCAGATACAACACGTGGACACAGAGGTAGAGAGACACAGAGGGAAGGACGGAGAGAGGGAGGATTTGGAAACACAAACCGAGAGATGGGAAGGAAAGGAAGGAGGAAAAACCCAATGTTCCCCTGACTAATAATGACCTCATCTGTTTTTCTCCTTCCTCTTCTGTGTCCTCCTTCCCGACCCACTCCTATCCCCCTGGTACAAAACATCAATACACACACTGAGTCCCCCATGCTTCCTTTTCCAATACTGAGTGTCTCTGCCAAACAACGTTATCCGCATTCAATTCATGGATCGTTTGCCTCAGGTTAAAGCCGATGTCGACAAGGTCACATTAAACACTATTCTACTGTTACTACTGCACAGGACAAAAGTGTAGCATGCTATATCGCAGTCAAATTCAATACATTTCAATACTGTTAATCCATAATAATACACCTTGTTATTGTGTTAACAGATACTCTGATGCACTGATACAAGTTCAATACATGGCTGTGTTCAAGCAATCATATGTGTGTGTGTGTGTGTGTGTGTGTGTGTGTGTGTGTGTGTGTGTGTGTGTGTGTGTGTGTGTGTGTGTGTGTGTGTGTGTGTGTGTGTATGTGTGTGTGTGTGTGTGTGTGTGCACAGAAGCATTCACAAACACACATATACACACACTGACATTTTCTAGGAATCTGAAACCCAGTCTACACACACACACACACACACACACACACACACACGCACACGCACACGCACACGCACACGCACACACACACACACCCACACACACACACACACACACACACACACACACACACACACACACACACACACACACACACAAACACACACACACACACACACAAATACAGTCTACATTCTAGGAGTTGAACCCATTCAATGAGAACCGTTGTGTGTCCCACGGGAAACAACCCGGTCCCTGGGTTCTGAAGGTGGTCCCAAAACATCTCGTACCAAGCCCCGTGCTGGGACACCTCCCCACCCCACAACATGACCTGGAACAGAACCGGTACAGCTTCACCTCCCTGGTGGCCTCCCTCTACTCTCTCTCACACACACACACACACACACACACGTAACCCACCGCACTGAAGATAATCAGAGCGGAGCAGAATTAGAGCCACATTTCTCTCTGATGTTGTCCGGGGAAAACAATGGTCTCTACATGAGTAGTGAACAAAAGGCAGGAGACCCCCAGACCGGAACCCTGGTACGGCTACCCACACATCTGTTCCTCCTGCCTCCACCTCTCCTCCTAATCCCTTTCTTCCTTTTTACCTCCCCCCCCCCACACCCAAACACACACACACACACACACACACACACACACACACACACACACACACACACACACACAGACGTCCCTGCGGAATCTAGAAGGGGTACAGGGGGGGGGGGGGAGGGGGTGGAGCTTGGGCTTTCCCTCTGCCTAATTAATTACCAAACAAATGTTACTTAACAGGCTCAAATTTAACGAGTTCAGGCCCAATGCTGACTGCTAATTGGTCCTGTCAGACTGTAGATGTTGCTGGTTAATTGGCTCCTTTGATTGGGGCTTGTAAAGTTAATTAGCCAATTAAGCACTCCAGGCTCCCGCTTTTGTCCGGAGTCTCTGGTTTCAAGGGGATTTTTGTTACTGGTTATAGAAGATTTGGTAGGAAATCCATCATTGTCGCTTTTAAACACTATAATACAGGCCCTTGGCTGTTTTATTTTCTCCAAGCAGCAGCAAAGTAATTAATACCACCCATTTACTTAAGCAGTCAAATAGTAAAGTGAAAAAAATGATGATTTCCTCCATATCAGTAGCTTTTCTCGCATAGGTCTTCCCACAGTGAAACTGCATACAGAATACTGTCAGTGACTGTCCCAGAGTAGCTATCCATTAGTTCCGCTGAGGAATTCTACTCATTTTTACGAGGGCAGAGGAGCCAGGCAGAGGATTCCTGATGATTGTGTCACTATCTCAGTGGACAATGGGCCATGTTTTACTGGTGGAAAGAGGGCACAGTGTCCTTTACTGGATGGACACGCTGACATTTCAGAATGACATTTCAGATGTCAGATGTAAAACGCAAGAAGCTCAGCGGTGGTTCAAGGCTTCAGCCAAGACATCCGATACTTCTGAAAGATTCAAAGATTCAAAGGCCTACACAATGCTGTTACCCTAATGCAACCTTGTTCATCCACAACTATTTCATGCACTGTCGACTTCTCAACTATTCACAATGTAATCATTTAGCAGACACTTTCCGCCAAAGGGGCCGACAGTGAATTCAGAAGAAATTAAAATAAATAAGGATTAGAAATCTTGCTTCCTGGATTTCTACAGGTTAGCCTGCAAACATCGAGAATCAAACTCTGTACTTTTCGGCTGGGAATCATAAACCCTGACGGTAAAACCGGCCCCGAAAACGACCAATAGACTCCATTTTGTTATAATATGTAGATATAATCCAGGAGGGTGTGAGGAGTGTGACTTCTCACATGTAAACGTAGCACAACGACCGAAGCTATCGTGTTTGACTGCACAGAAAACCATGTGGGTTCTCCGGTGTCATCGCCGAAAAAGCAGATGGCACTTAGGAGGTATCGTTAAGAGGTTTGTCTGTGGAGACACTTAGGAAGATGACAGGCAGGGACGGAGACAAATCCCTTTAGCCTTCACTCGCTTCATTACCATAAGCCCCCCACATGACAGAGGCGCCGCGTGGTATGACGGTATGTTTACCAAGAAGAGAGTTTGCCAGCGTCATATTTTAAATAACCGACAAATATGCAAGCTGCTGCGTGGCCTCGGATGTCAGACGTTGACGCAATTCCTGGTGTGCTCGTAATAGCTTTCGGGGTTAAACCCGTTGATGGACATCAGGATGACACACAACGTCACAAAGTGGATGAAACAATTTCCACTGAATGTTATCAATGTTCAAATTTGCTGAAGTCACATGGCGCCTAGGATGAAAAAAAGTTGTTAAAAGTGCTGCATTATAATCCTTTTTTTTTTTTTTCTTGAATATGTTTAAAGGAAATCAATACTGTAATAGATATGTGGGTGTCAATGTGTCATTAACATATTGTGCATATTTTTGATCGATTTCTGTAAGGGATGAATTACTGAGGCCTCAGAGTATTTCTACCCTGCAAGCACACAAAACACAGTTCTCTTAAATAAAGCAGCTTATATACGTTAAACTAACATAATAGACATAATAATACATGCTTTCCAGCTATGCACATAAACCTGTTAAAGACAGGGGGAAAATTCACCAGTAAATTATATTCACACAAGTATGGCCCTTTAAATACTTCATCCTTCCTCCTGTCTTTCTCCCTTTCTCTCGCTCTCTCCATCCATCCTGCTCACCTAAATACACACTGGCATGTTGTAATGTTGGAGGAGGACCTCTCCGTCTCTCCAAGTTTTAACAGACAACCGCACACAACCTGCTATACATTCTTACCTATGGCCCTGCAGCCCAAGGCTGCCAACACCTCAGCCGAGAGTGGACTCTCCCTCAGTTTCCACTATCGACTTACACCCTCTCCTGCTCCAAGCTGCCCTTCAGGTATAAGGTGCCCAGGTGTGCACCTATGAGAAGCGTTCCTACGGGTGCATGCGTGCGTGCGTGTGTGCGTGCGTGTGCATATGTGTGTGTGTGTGTGTGTGTGTGTGTGTGTGTGTGTGTGTGTGTGTGTGTGTGTGTGTGTGTGTGTGTGTGTGTGTGTGTGAATGTGTGTGTGCGTGCATGTCTGTGCGTTTGCGTGTGTGTTTGTCGGTGTGTGTATGGTAAATATTAAGTTACATTGGGGGTGCCCCAGGGCCTAGCTGTCACAGTAGCGGGTGAATCTCTATAAATCCAGCCAGTGGGATGTTTGACTGACATGTTCTGTTCACACACTGCCATTACGGACCCAATGCCTCTGATTCTTTACATTGACCCTGTTCTGCACAGGTCCACTTTCTATGTGTACAAACTCCCATCATACACACAGAGTGGGTATCACCTACTTTCTGTCAGTCAGGTGGAGGGGGGCCGATGCATTCAAGCATGCATGATCCTAGAGGTATTTCTGATGGTAAGGTAAGGAGGTTTTGTGTACTAAACGCGTAGGGATCACTTCTGACTGCATCCAAACATACCTAACGTGTACATTCATACAGCTGTCAAAGAAATTTATGCACCAAACCCAGCTAAATAGAAACACACGTTGTTTTATGTCACATTGAGTTTATGTTTCATTGGAATAATCACCCTATTCACTCACATGAAACAGAATACTATCTAAACCTTAAAGTGTTGCCCTGGAGGGCCATACTTCTCTGTTCCCTGCCTTTGTAAACAAAGCTTTGCTACTGTTTTACTAGAAAGCTGAGCCCAGAGTTGATTTATTTAAAGAGAGGAGAGAGAGAGAGAGAGAGAGAGAGAGAGAGAGAGAGAGAGAGAGAGAGAGAGAGAGAGAGAGAGAGAGAGAGAGAGAGAGTGAGAGAGAGACATAGAAGGAGACAGAGAGACAGCCTGAGATATAGTGAGACTGCCGAGGTGCAGAGAGACGTAGAGGGAGATAGAAAGACATACACAGCCAAAAAGATACAGTGAGACTTGGAGGGAAAGAGAGATACAGAGAGACCTAGAGACCTGATAATCTGACCCAGAGCCGCACACACAGCTAATACTCTCCGCATAACAAAGCAAGCACACGCAGTCCACACACGTTTTGACTCTGAAATGTCCTTCTTTGTGTCCATTCTCCTTTGTGTTTGTGACTATGAGGAACGAAATGAGGTGTCAACAGACCTCAATAACAGGGTCCCTTGATGGATATCTTCCAAGATCATTAGATGACATAGAACCACATGCACAACGGACCTCTGAATGAAGAAACAAACACGCAAGGCCAAACGTGATGCAACACTGAGCTGAACGAGGCCTCGGATATTATGAGGACCTGTTGAAAGCCAGCCAAATGTTCAATCTTCATTTGATTACATTCACTCTATGTCCAAATCCTAGTTGCACAAACATTTGATTAAAACAAAACATTCATTATATTAGGTTGGGTCTTATTTTAGTTTGACAATGTTTTCTTTTGCCTCACTGTGTGTGGTTTTCTCTTCTCTGCCTCTCTCAGCTTGTCTTCCTCCTCTTCCTCTTAACTTTCACTCTTTCCTACCATTCTTAATTATTCAGTGCCTGTCCCCTGTAGTAGCAGAAAACCTTGCTGTGTGGTGAAATATACATCATAATACACACAGACACACACACCCGAACAGAAACCCGAAGAAATGTACATGCTGCGCACACACATACAACACACATACTCACACATGCACACACAACGACACACCTCCCATGTACAAAAACATGTGGAGACACATGGTGGCATGCTCCTGATTGCAGTGTGGACAGAAACCGCACATTAGCAAATTCTGACGCAAGCAGAGCCAAACACACACTCGCGCACATGCATACACACACACGCACACCCCCCCACACACACACACACCCTGAAGCACTGCTGACGGTTCTGATAAGCATTAGCTAATGCAGGAGGACAGCTGGGCAGAATTACCAGCGAACCTAATGACTATTTCATGTGAGGATGAGAGCGGCAGCGAGAGAGCGATGTGTGTATGTGTGTGTCTGTGTGTGTGTGTGTGTGTGTGTGTGTGTGTGTGTGTGTGTGTGTGTGTGTGTGTGTGTGTGTGTGTGTGTGTGTGTGTGTGTGTGTGTGTGTGTGGGGGGGGGGGTCGATTCAAAATTAGCCTTACTTGACCATCTTTACCTACTTCTTTCTCTACTTCTCTTCGTTCCCCTTTGTGTTTCTCCTGAACTTACATGGGAGGAAAAGTCTGTACTTTCAATAGTGCCTTATTGTTTGGTTGTTGTTTTGCCCTTTAAAGGGGAGGTTCAAGCTTACATGCCTCAAAACAGGAAAGGTATTTAAATGCCGGGAGGCAGGTTAAAGATTAAACATGAAAGATGTCGGTGCTTTGTAATTACGTACTAATGCTTTCTTAATATTTTGAATAAGTAATCCAGCTTCCACATGTTTACTCTGAGCTCATTGTTTTACAATGCCATAAGGATTGATATCAGGATGCGTCTGCAGATGGACTTTAACCAAATCATTATTGTAACATTGTAAATGTGAAAGTAAGTATATTGTGGATAACAATATCCATTAACAATGAATATTATCTACATTTTCTTACTTTTAGCATTTCATTTTCCTCACTCGACAGAAATGAAAAAAAACTAAAATAACTGTATCCAGTCAAGCTGATCAATCACACACTGTTAAGTGATGTAATCCAATATGAAATAACCCAACCGGAGCAGTGAACCCTGTCACATGACGCGACCTCACACTTGGCGGTGGAACAGGATCATAAAGGGACAGCTGAGGCTGCCACATCCACACCCACTCTGCACTGTGTTGTGTTCTGACACCTCCGCCCCCTGAACGGCCCTCTGAGGAGCGCTCGGCTCATCACCGGGATGGACAAAGAGGGGAGCTCTGCCTTTTCATTTGGCAGGAAGCGGAATATCGGTCTGTCAGCAGTGGCAGCTCTCCACTCCATTATCATTAACCACCACCCAGCCCCACCACCACCAGCCCCCAGCTCACCTTCCCCCCTGCCCTGCAGGTGTGTGTGTGTGTGTGTGTGTGTGTGTGTGTGTGTGTGTGTGTGTGTGTGTGTGTGTGTGTGTGTGTGTGTGTGTGTGTGTGTGTGTGTGTGTGTGTGTGTGTGTGTGTGTGACGGGCTGACCAGGGGACGCGTCAGGGTTGGGAGGGGGTGGGGGGTCGCTTGGCTTATGGGGGTGGGCCTGGGGCGGGCTCTTATTGTTGGGGGTGGGAGGACTTAAGATAGTGACACGGTTCAAACACACACACACACACACACGCACACGCACACACACACACACACACACACACGCACACACACACACACACACACACACACACACACACACACACACACACACACACACAGAAACACACTCACAAGCGGGGGGATACCTTACAGTCTAATGCGGTGCTTCTTAGACACCCTGACAGGCCAATCACAACACAGCTTCGGGTGGCAGTAACCAGAGCCCCCGTTTGACCAGGGAGAGGACCAGGGACCAGGGACCAGGGACCAGGGACCAGGGACCAGGGAAAGGAACGCTGATCCTAAAACTACCAAAAATGAATGATGCAATTTAAAATAGCAGTTGTGGATTCCATAAGTCAATGTAATATCCATGAGCCAATATAGAGTCCATGAGTTCACGGTAAAATCAATAATGTATATGAATATGTATGAATATGTGGAATCTATGAGTCCATGTAAAGTCAACGCCCCTAATGCAGAATTTATGAGAAAATCCAGGAGTCAATGTTGAATCCATTAGTCAATATGTAATCAATAAGTCAATGTAGAGTCAATGAGTCCATGTACAGTCAACGCCCCAATGCAAAATTTATGAGTTCATGTAAGGTCAATGACTCAATGACGAATCCATGGGTCAATATAAAGTCTTGACTCAATGTAAAAAATCTCATATTCAGTGGAAGGGGTGTGTTTTGGGTGGAAAGGGAAAAGGATATGAGCTGTGAAAGGTTGAGCTGAGGGTTTTTAGTTAGTAACACAATATCGCAGAAGTTCCTGTGTTTGTGTGTGTGTAAGTGTGTGTGTGGGTGTGTGTATGTGTGTGTGTGTGTGTGTGTGTGTGTGTGTGTGTGTGTGTGTGTGTGTGTGTGTGTGTGTGTGTGTGTGTGTGTGTGTGTGTGTGTGTGTGTGTGTGTGTGCGTGTGTGTGTGTGTGTGTGTCTACTGTCTAGCCCATAGGCAGGGTGTGTCCAGATATTTAGGTTCAAGTAACGCGTCCCAACTCGCATCCTTCTACACATATGTTTCCATAGCGCTCACTCCTCAGCGGAGTCCTAACTCTTCCGTTCTCTGGACATCCGTCTACGGCCTCATAGCCACGGCCTCATAGTCACGTCCGTGTTCCCGTTTGTTTTATGTTGTGCCACAGGGATTGGACTTTGGTCCACTCGCTGAGAAGAACACAACACTTCCTTTGTATCTACTCTTACACCACTGAAGACCATGTGTTTTTATTTTTTCATTCTCATGAGCTCCAGCAGCATTCACAAAGGACATAAGCACACACACACACGCACACACACACAGTTGTGTGTGTGTGTGTTTGTGTGTGTATACATGTGTGCGTGTGTGTGTGTGTGTGTGTATACATGTGTGTGTGTGTGTGTGTGTGTGTGCGTGTGTGTGTGTGTGTGTGTGTGTGTGTGTGTGTGTGTGTGTGTGTGTGTGTGTGTGTGTGTGTGTGTGCGTGTGTGTGTGTGTGTGTGTGTGTGTGTGTGCACATTTCCACATGGTGTATGCGTTTGTGTGAGTGTGTGTATATGTGCACATGCACGTGTGTGCAATGTGCGTGTGTGCTTGGGTATCCTCAGATGTCCAAGCAAATAGGTATGTAACTCTATTACATCCCCCTGCCCCCCCACCCCCCCACACACACACACTCCACCCCCATCTCACATGCGCTCTCCACATTCCTCTGCTTTACGTGCTCCTTCCATCCCTTCATCATCCATCCTTCTCCCCTCTTAACTGATGGAGGTAGAGAGACAATGAGAGGAACAGAGGAGAACCCAGCACAAGAGAATTGAAGATGCGATTAGAGAGGAAGATGAAAAGAAAACCCCATCTCCAAAGGGAGGGGTCAAAGGAAGTGTGCTGAATTCTATAGTTTCTCTGGGATGAAGACCACTCACCAAACTTGGACACTTCCTCTATCTCTCCCCCCCCCTCTCTCTCTCCGTCTCTCCGTCTCTCCCTCTCTCCCTCGCTCTCTCTCTCTCTCTCTCTCTCTCTCTCCCTCTCTCTCTCTCCCTCTCTCTCTCCCTCTCTCTCTCTCTCTCTCTCTCTCTCTCTCCCTCTCTCTCTCTCTCTCTCTCTCTCTCTCTCTCTCTCTCTCCTCTCTCTCTCTCTCTCTCTCTCTCTCTCTCTCTCTCTCTCTCTCTCTCTCTCTC
>NC_044048.1:26548928-26556428 GCF_902167405.1 Gadus morhua
ACATTCGCTAGCGTCTTTGCACTTGGATGATTACCTAACGATACCAAGAAAGGGGAACACATCCATCAGCGGGACATTAATACTTAATCATATTATTTCTTTCTGGATGTAATCCTAGTCAAAGAAGTTGCAATCTGTTTTTCCGCCATTTCTAAGACTTTCCATGAAAAAGTAGACACTCAATCATTTGCTGACAATTGCCTCTTTTGCAAGCTAACAATTAAGTATTCAATCACTTAGAGGACTTCGGTACATCCAGGTTTCAGACATTGCCAAGGGCTACGTTTTGCAGGTATCACAGTCCAATATCTTGCATCTTTCACTGGAACATTCCTCATAGCCCTCAGAGGTAGTATCCACTGGCCAATTATCTGTTTAGAATATCAACACAAATGATTCATCCTTTTCTACTCCTGGACTCAATCTCACTTTGACATAAAGGGAAGCACAGGGGTCTGTCATCTTTTAATGAAAAGTTAAAGACGGAGAAGTTCTAACTGTATGACTTGAGCTAACATAAAGACAAGGTCTTGTGTCCAGCTGTACGTTGATACCTCTCCAACTCCTTTGTTCAGATCAAGATCACCAAGGTTGAACTCTGCTTTTGATTCTTGTCTGCCTTTTGGACACACCTCGCCATTCCGTGGTCAACGTGGGCCCACAGACTGGGGTCTGAACGGACACTCGTTGAACAAAGAGCCGGCTATCAGGCGTCCACATCATTCCCCTTTGGTTTGGACGACGTGACGAATGGGAGAGGAGGATAAACCCTGTGACCTCTGGTCCGTTTAGGTATCATTATTTAGATTCACAACATTTATCAGATGGTAGCCTGACAACCACCATCACGAAAAGCCATCTTCCCTCTATCTGTAACTCAACAGAGTTCAACTTTGCTCTTCCAGGAACGGAGACACCCTCTGTAGAATACACTCAAAAGTTGTGATTTATAACTGAAAAATCCAAGCATGGTCTTATACAATCTTCAATGAGTTCAAATCGGAAAGGTGAGAAACCCTTGATGACTGAAAAGGAAAAAGTACAGCCCTGGCATGTTATTCTGAAGAGGTAACATGACCACTAAGTTGCAAATGCAACACAAAGACCAAAGGAACCGGCATGGTAGGACACAAGTGCAGAATGAGTGTAGGTCTAACAAGACCAGACACGCACTCGCCTACAAAGAGCTTTATCAGTAACATGTACTCATGTACCTGCAGTATTTCTTAGTTTGAGGTACACGTTAAGTGATGAGTGGTTGTTAAGGGGCAGAGAAACAGTTAGCTCTTAGAGACAAACCTCCATAGGTGTGTGACAGAAGTAGGTTGTGTTGAAGTATGGAATTGGCTCTCTTTAAATAGTGGACCAATAGTAGCCAATTAGCTCAGATATATACTTGAGCCGAAAAGCTAAATAACAACGAAAAGCAACAACTGGTTAATGTTTTAGGCTGACAGACTTTTTGTCTTAGAGTGAACGACAGAACAAGCCTCATTGCTTTCAGTTCCCGCTGGGTATGTGGGTAAAAGTCAATATTTCAGGAGTGCCGAGACTCTCATTAAATATTTCAAAAGAATACTGACATTGTGTCTTTCTCTCTCTCGCAGTCTCCCTCTCTTGCAGTCTCTTGCAGTCTCTCGCTCTCCCTCTCCCTCTCCCTCTCCCTCTCCCTCTCCCTCTCCCTCTCTCTCTCTCTGACATTCCAGTGCAGGCCGGAGCACACATAGACACAGAGTCTCAACCCACCGCAAATATCACACACACACACACACACACACACACACACACACACACACACACACACACACACACACACACACACACACACACACACACACACACACACACACACACACACACACACACGCATTCTCAGCACACTGCCAAAGTGTCTGTGAACCCCTGCTACTGGCCCTCTCTAGCATATTGCTGCAAAACACACAAACAAACGCACACACACACACACACACACACACACACACACACACCGACACCCACACACACACACACACACACACACACACACACACACACACACACACACACCCACACACACACACACACACACACACACACACACACACACACACACACACACACACACACACACACACACACACACACAGCAGGTAGTGTTGAAAATAACATTTTAACAGATAAATGGAGGAAACAGATTCATAATCCAATGAAGCATGTGTTACTAACATTAACCACCCATTAAACTCCTTCCCCCGCTGAAAAACATTAAACACACACACGGCTGACCTGTTAACCTTAACAGTAATAGGCAGGCCCTGGTCTTTGCATCAGGTCCGATCCATGTTGCTTCCATTCACCCTTCTCAGCCCAGTAAAGTGAGGGCTGAATGGTTTAATATGGTTTTACTGTGAGGAAATGGTGAAGAGCTGTTGTTCAATGTGGGTGTGTGGATTTTAAGGTGCGGCTTTGTCCCGCAGTGATTAATGAACTATCTGCAATCATCCACCTGCTGCCAAGCCGCAGGTTGCCTGAATGTGCCGCGGTGATGCGTTTCTCTAACACCACATCATGCAGACCATCCATAGAACTGGCGTTTCACCTCATTTGTCTTAGGTACTTTTGGCTTAACTGTTATGGTTGAATGTTTACAATTTCAGTGAAGGATGAATCATGAGACGAATTCCAAAAAATCTAATCATCACAGCTGTTCTGATTTCCTTTTTTTAAATAATTGTGACGCATTAATTTCCCCCAAGCCAACAGTCAGACAGATCACTAATGCAAGAACACGGCTGTCAAATTCAAGCAGCTGACGCGCCTCACAACGGACGCTCGGGTTGTGTGTTTGTTGTGTCACTGATCAAACACAACATGGTGTCTGTCGTCCCTTGAAGGGGTCAACCCTGGGTGAACTGGGTTGGGTCTGAGGGGAGGCTCCCTCCTTGTAGCTGAGGGCGAAGCTACAGACACCAGCTGAAGGGAAGGTAGACATTAGCCAGTGAGTGTAGAGCCTTGGACTACAAGGGTGTAGTTCAGGGCGGTGACTGAGACTAACGTGTGGATAATGGAGGGCTTGGGGTCTGGGTTGAAAGGTGGGGTTTGGTGGAGGAAGCCGTACAAAGGCCTGAGATTACAGTGTTGAAAAGGCCAGATGACAGTTCAAAATGCACACCGCATCGCAGCTTTGGCAAAACGCACGTGTGCATGCATGTCAAATGTGTCCCCCACACATACACACACACACACACACACACACACACACACACACACTCGAATGCATACACACATGCACATAGAAAGCTGCACACACACACGCCGGTTAACGTGGCTGCCTGAAACCAGCAAAAACCAAAAGCACAGGATACTGTGCTTTTAAAAAGAGAGCCACAAAAGGAGAGGGACAAAAGAGAGAATCGATTGAGAGAGGAAAACAAAGAAAAGCTAAAATGGTTGAAGGGTGCACGGAGGAAAGACAGGGAGAGGGAGTGCGTTCAGAGGCTAATACCCCTTGTCTCTGTGCCAGGGGTTTAAGTGAATAAGTGGAGAAAGGGACAAAGATGGAGGCTGACCTGAAAGAGATGAAAGGACAGAAGCGTCAGAGAGAGCGGCCGTTGGGGTCGAGGGGAACGTCAGGCAGGGCAGAGCCCGATGAAGCGCAGGTGAAGACACAAGCCTTTCACTCAAAACCCCTGGTCTTGCTCCCCCCCCCTCACCACCACCCACCACCACCTTGATGTTGCACACATTCCCCCGTGTCCATGGGGTATTCAGATGCGCTCTGTACATGTATGCGATGCCCCTCTTAATACCCAAACTGAATGTAAAAAACTGAAAGAAATCCCGTCTCAAGCTAAAGATGGGAAGAGCTTTTGGTTCACAAAGGCAACTCTGCGAGTGTGGTAATTCCCTCTGAATAAGCAATTATCACGCTGAACCGTCAACACTCTCTGACTCCCTGTGTGTGTGTGTGTGTGTGTGTGTGTGTGTTTGTGTGCACACGCACACACTCACACACACACACACACACACACACACACACACACACACACACACACACACACACACACACACACACACACACACACACACATACACGCATACACACACACACAATCACATTGTATTCACTCCAATGTAATATATTTCTTCATTCAGGTGTCCAATGCATTCTTATAACAATAAAATAATATAGATAAACTAAAAATCACATAAAATGAAAGTAAATTATTTTTCCCCAGACCTTGCCAAGACACAAAAACTGATACACACGCACACACACGCACAGGCACATGCACACACACACACACACACACACACACACACACACACACACACACACACACACACACACACACACACACACACACACACACACACACACACACACACACACACACACACACACACACATACACACACACACACACACAGATCTGCAGCCAGCTCACACTTCAGCCATCAAGATCAATAACGGTACATAAGCAAGGAACAGAGAGGAGCACAAGCTCTATTTCACAAACCAAACCCACCCAAGCCCAAATACCAAAAAAACCTCCCACAAAAGAAAACTACAAAGATCCTCTAAAACAAGCTAATAAAACGGTTGGCCACAGCAGCTTAATAACAAAATTCTTACATTCAAAACTCTGACTCTGTCTCTTATCTTGAATGCCTAACTTCCTCCATCAGCGTGCCACAGGCATAAGGGTATCGATCAATAACCCGCCAAGCCCCCTTTAACTCCTGGACAACAGACGGACGGACAACACAGACAAACACACAGCAGTGCAAACCACAAAAGTAAAAGTGAGGAGGACAAATTCCTCAAATCAATCCCTACCTTTCAGATTACGTTTCTCACTGGGTCCCGCTGTGGTGGCTTAGTTAGTTAGATAGTTAGTTAGCGTCCCGTCAGAGAGGTTAGTCCCGGTGAGTGGCTCCCTCCATGACAGGTGCCATGGTGAAATAGTCCTCAGGAATGAGAGGAGAGGGAAAAATCTGCTCTCTCTCTCTCTCTCTCTCTCTCTCTCTCTCTCTCTCTCTCTCTCTCTCTCTCTCTCTCTCTCTCTCTCTCTCTCTCTCTCTCTCTCTCTCTCCCTTACAGAGATTAGTATCACCGTCACCACAAGAAGGGCAGTGAGCAGTAGACTCCTCTGTGTGTGTGTGAGTTTGAAAGTGTGCGTGGCTATGTGTGTGTGTGTCAATGGCTGTGCGTGTGTCAGGAAGCGCACACACAACTCCAAAGGTCCCGGAGTCCTACGCTATTGAGGCAAGCGGTGTAGCGCTCCCTTTCTTTCTCTCTCTCTCTCTCTCTCTCTCTCTCTCTCTCTCTCTCTCTCTCTCTCTCTCTCTCTCTCTCTCTCTCTCTCTCTCTCTCTCTCTCTCTCTCTCTCTCTCTCTCTTTCTATTGCTCCGTGTGCCTCTCTCTCTCCCTCTCTCTCTCTCTCCTCTTGCAATGGGTCGGTCAGAATGGGAGGGGGCGAGGTAAGACAGTTGAGGGGAGGGACAACACAGAAGCAGCTTTTCAGCCAACTCTTTTTCTCTCCCTCCCTGTATTTTCCTTTTCCTTTAAACCTCTCTTTCTCTCTATATCGCTCTCTCTTTCTAGATCTGTCTGTTTCTATTTCTCTCTCTCTTAAGTTTCCACTGCGTCTCTCGGCCGTACCGGTGCGAGCTGCCTGTTGGCCGGCTCTTGGTGACAGATACCGTTTCACTGCTCAGTAAGGCATGAAAAGCAAGGAGAGTAATTCCTCTCTTTCTCTAATACACACACAGATTGTTCTGTCGTTCATGGCCACCCCCTCTGCCACAGTCCAGAGGTAAAGCCAACTCCCACGTTGTGTCACAAGAAGCCTATAGTCTTGAGTGCGCTCTCTCTCTCTCTCCCCCCCCCCCTCTCCCCTCCCTCTCTCTCTCTCTCTCTCTCTCTCTCTCTCTCTCTCTCTCTCTCTCTCCCCCCCCCCTCTCCCCTCCTCTCTCTCTCTCTCTCTCTCCTTCTCTCTCTCTCTCTCTCTCCTCTCTCTCTCTCTCTCTCTCTCTCTCTCTCTCTCTCTCTCTCTCTCTCTCTCTCTCTCTCTTTCTCTGCGTCTCTCTCTCTCTACCACTCTCTCTCCCCCTCTCTCTCCCTCTCACAAACACACCGACACATTTCCACACACACACATGCTAATTAATGCATACAGACGCATTCAACACACAGAAATGCACACACACATATTTGAATGGATCATAAGTTCATAAGGTTCTCAGTGATCCAAAACCGAGACAAAATAATTTTGCTGTTAACAGTTCTCCACGTCTATCGTATAATATGCATCGAAAATGGATGAGAGAATTAGATACATTGAAAGAAGGCAGGAACTGATGGACAAGAGACGGAGAAAGACAGAGTACAAAAGAAAACGACCGACTGAGGGAGAGGGAGTTGAACAGAGGGGGAAAAAGAGAGAGAGAGAGAGAGGGAGAGAGAGAGAGAGAGAGAGAGAGAGAGAGAGAGAGAGAGAGAGAGAGAGAGAGAGAGAGAGAGAGAGAGAGAGAGAGAGAGAGAGAGAGAGAGAGAGAGAGTTTGCAAAGCTAACAGATTTAATGTATTTGGAATCAGTGTGGAACAGTATATGCACAAACACACACACACACACACACACACACACACACACACACACACACACACACACACACACACACACACATACACACACACACACACACACACACACACCTGCAAGAGGTTTATTTACACATACACGCACTCTGACACACACTGTGCCGTCAGTCTGGCGTCTTGCTGGCACCGTTCAGACTACCATCTCTGGAGGCCATGCAGTTAGCCAATCAGAACCTGCCCTCAGCATCTCTCATTATCACATTCACACTTATACACACACACATACTTATACACACACTCCCACAAATACAGAACAAAAGAGAGAAAGAAAGAGGGTGAGAGGTTAACTAAACACAAAGGTTCGGATCTTTGTTACTGTATTAGAATTTGACATAATGGATTCTGATCCATTATAAAATAATATAATAAAATTGAACAGAATAGAATAAACATTAAAATATAATATAATATTGTTCAGCCTAAGCATAAACATCGTAATCTGGAGAAATCCACTCCAAAATGACATTGTGTTATCAGACACACATGGTTTTATATGCCGGTTACACACACACAATTACACACATACACGCGTGCACGCACACACACACACACACTTACAGCTTTGACCCTGGCTGTCTGGGGCCAGAAAGCGAGTCTTCAATATTATCTGACACTGGCGGTTCCAGCGACAGTCTTCTTATCATGCCCAAGGTTAGCATGTTATTGTGTTAGATTGAAACGCTGCGCACAAGGAGCGCGCCATCTAATCTTTTTGGATTTGGCCCCCTCAAACACACACACACACACACACACACACACACACACACACACACACACACACACAAACACACACACATCAGAACCCCCCTGTTTACCTCCTCTCTCGCTCTTCCTTCACCCCATCTGGCTTCTGTTTT
>NC_044048.1:26563928-26571428 GCF_902167405.1 Gadus morhua
GATGCACGAGAGAAATACATTTGGGGGCGCGATTCAGCCGGATCATGGAGGGATCAGAAGACAGGGAACCAGAAGAAAGAGAAGGATGGAGGACGGGGGTTTAAGGGGGGGATGTGAGGGAGGGAATCGGGGAGAAGATGGAGCGGGGAAGGGAGGAGGCGGAAAGGATTCCCTAAGGGAGAATTAAAACTGGTTAAATAAACACACGCACACACGCGCATGTTTGTACTCTATATGCAACCAGGCAGTGGTGTGAGGAGCTGGCCAGGGTCCCACCCATCCCCCCCCCCCACACACACACCCACACCCCCACCCACACTCACACACCCCTTCACACACACCATCAGAATTGCTTGCTCAGTTTATGAAGGTGAATGGCAAAAAGGGAGAACAAATGTTTCATTATAGGATTGGGTTAAAGGATTTCCAGCGATAACAAAGTGATGATTTGATTTAGCTGGTTATTGTTTCACTGGCTACGGTCAGCAATGTCCACGCTGTAATCCAAAAACAACTGCCATCGTGCCAAATGGTTAGAATTTAATAAAAAATAGAATTGAATAACCAGCCCGTCTGGGGGGGTACACTATCTTTGTTATCTTATTACAATGCCAAGCATATTCATTTTCGGGGAATTTAAGACTCTCCATGAGGAACGATGAGAACCTGCCAGAACCCAAAGACCAACAGACCTTAACGGACAATGCCAACCTGGCAAAAGAGTGGAAACCGTTTCCCTTGCCAACACCAACTTATCCGTGTAAAGCCCATAATATTGGTAACGCATGTGTCTCTGAAGCCAGGGGAGATGCTGTTTTTATCACCCAGACTGGTTTACACGACCTCAAGGTGTGTCTTGTCTTGGTTCCCTCTCCAACCGCTCAGCGGATGTGATCTGGGGTGTCAGGACGGGGGCGGGGGGGGGAGGGACAGTGCAATCAAGTGGTTAATTGCCCTGTTGTAAAAACGTGCACACCTGCATACATCAGAGGGGCCTCTTGAGAGAGACAGAGACAGAGAGGGACAGAGAGAGAGTGTGCGAGTGATTGCGATATACAGAGACAGAGTGTGAGAGAGAGAGGGGGAAAGTTTGCAGGTGCAGTTAACTGGGAGTTTAAACGGCATTTGTTGACCTCTGGAACTTCCCCTTTCCATCCAGGGCTGTGATGACGTCTGGGACTGGAATAATCCCCTCTCCTTCACCAGACACACCACACACACACACACACACACACACACACACACACACACACACACACACACACACACACACACACACACACACACACACACACACACACACACACACACACACACACACACACACACACACTATACTACACCATCACCCCCTCTTCCATGGTTTAACCTTAATGTGAGAATCCATGTGCTACTTCATCATAACCTGGAGGCACATGTTTCTCAGAAACACACAGCTGTGAGAAAGCTGGCTAGGGAAACCACAATAAGAAGCGGGGGAGGGGGTCAAAATATAATTTCAAAGTCAAAGCCATACACTTCTTCTATGGTGCCCCTCACAACTCGTTACCCTCTTTATGTCAAACCCACACACAGGAGGCTGGCAAAAGTTCTAACAAAACGCCAGGACATTTTGTGAATGATGTCACTCTAGAGGAGGGGGACAGGGGAAGAGAGGGAGAGAGAGAGAGAGAGAGAGAGAGAGAGAGAGAGAGAGAGAGAGAGAGAGAGAGAGAGAGAGAGAGAGAGAGAGAGAGAGAGAATGGTACTGATTAGTTGGCGTGAAGCAACACAAGGATCACAAGGATAACGGATGACAGACGGAACTGTTACACAGCGATCAACCGCATGCTTCCTATCCACTCCTACTGACTCGACAGCCACACATCCACAACCACCATCCGACAGATAAGATACCAATCATAAGATACCAATCTATCGTTCTCATCACTGACAACAGGGGACCATTATGGATGGAGAGAGAAGGAGGAGAAAACACAAAGAGGGGGAGGACAGACGGGTAGGATCCAACCACAATCGGCATTCTGTCCGACTGAAACGGCGGTGAGCTCATCGCTGTCGTGCGGACCAGGCTGGGAACTGGACGCCGAGTTTGTGATCGCACTGCTCGTCATCGTGTGACAACACCACAAACGCACGCACACACACAAACTACGCCACACACACACAATAGCTGACTGAAACCGTGGGGCTATGAAGCGCCCCGATGACAAGCTGGTGCCAACGCCAAATTACAGACGGCCGTTTGGGCATGTCACAATTTTTATTCCCCCCCCTGAAGCCTATCATTTGCGACGGCTAAGCTGCATCTGAGACCAGAATCAACAAGCGCTTCCATCAACGACGCCGAGGGAGGAGCCAGCAGAGTTCCGTGGCCATGTCAGGGCCCGACAAGTCCTGGCTGGGGAAGGCCGTGTTTCATGGTGCGGTGCTCCCCGGGCCCACTGACCGCCCCCCCCCCCCTCATGACCGGAACCCAATAATAACTAACCGTCTTCATGGACAATAGATTACAGAGAAAAACAAAATGTCACATACTGTCTTGAAGCACTCCCTGGCAAAGGGGGACCCGCCCACCTCATTCTTGACCCATGAGACGCTGCGTGTCTGCGTTGTGTCATCGACAACAGAGGGACATAATGACTGTTTTATTCACACTCAACGTCTGTTGCTGCTTCCCCATCCCCCCCCCCCCCCCCTGTCATTATGAAGGCTCTTCAACTTTGATTTATTTATTATATACAGTTTATACATGCTGTCCACCACTCCCCCTCTTTCAATCTTTGAAGTTGTTTTTCCAAAAAGGGTGTGTGTGTGTGGGACGTATATGTTCGCACAAATGTCCTGGCATAATTTCTTCTGTTTGTGGAGAAGATGGCGGCTTTTCTTTATGTGGGACTATGATGTCCATAACTACGGGTGTAGGAGTGGACAATGCAGCCTTCCTGAAAATTTTTCCTTTTTTTTTTGTTTCTTTTATTAAATGATTCAACGGTAACAAGTTGCATATTTTTAATAAAATTATGGTATATCCTATGACTTTTGATGTTCTGCAGTCTTCAGTTTCATAGAGCCCACTCTCCTGGTGAATGGACCCATAAAGTGTAGCCAAGCTTCACAGGAATACAGCCCATGTGTACGGGCATGTGTTACCCATTGGACACCAACCGCATCCTAGGTCATCAGCTTGCACATATTTGATTTCAGTACAGGACCCCCTTAAACCCCCCCTACACCTTACCTTTCATCTGCTTTGATCCCCAACCCCCCCCCCCCCCCCCCCCCCCCCCGCCTCCTACCATCGTCTTACCAGCACAACCCTTTCAGCACTCCCTCTCTCTCACCTCATCTGGACTTTATGCTGTCCGTCGTTTTTCGCCTTCTTCATCCATCTGTCTCTCACTCTAGTTCAATCATCTTCCCCCCACATGTCATAGATCGTTCTTTCCACATTCTGCGTGTGCGTTGTGCCATTCTTCCTACAAACAGCGGACAAAGACACAGACACAGACGCACGCATAAAGACACAAACACACAAAGACACACACAGAAACAGACACAGACACACACAAACAAACACAGACACACACAAACACACAGACACAGAAACAATCAGACGGACAGACATAGACAGACACAGACAGAGACAGACAGACACGCAAACACACATCCACCTGCAGTCTGCATCCATCTATCTGCCCTTTGTCCAGCCGACTCTTCCATTATTAATTGTCACCTCCTCGACCACCTCCCATCCCACGGATCTCTCTCTCTCCCTCTCTCTCTCTCTCTCTCTCTCTCCATCCTGTTCCCCTCCTCCGCTCTCTTCCTCCCTCACCTCTTGCACTTTCTCCTGACTCTCTTTGTCCCCTCTCTCTCTTCCTCCCTCTCCCTCATTTGTTTTTTTCCACTCTTTCTCTTCCTCTGGAACTAAGGATCAGAGAGAGAATGGGGGGGGGAGACCCCTATCACTCTGATCCTTGGTTCAAGATCTCTTCCAGGTTGAAGGAGTTAAAGCCGCTGTCCCCCTGTCTTCCACACCCCTCTGGAAATGTCTGGAAATGTCGTACAACTTCTTATACAGCCCCACACTCACAAGTACACGCACCTACACACACATCACTTGTATAGCCCCACACTTGCAACCACACACACCTGCACACACACAGACACATACACACCACGTATATAGCCCCACACTCGCAAGTAAACACACCTACACACACGTGATTTATATAGCCCCACACTTGCAACCACACTCAAACACTCAAACACACACACACACACACACACACACACACACACACACACACACACACACACACACACACACACACACACACACACACACACACACACACACACACTCTGTGAAACACGTTGAACAGTGCAACAGGATGTGGAAACAGCGAGCCAGGGGACTGGATGAGTGTGTGTGTGTGTGTGTGTGTGTGTGTGTGTGTGTGTGTGTTGCCTTAATTTCATTATGCCTAAATATATTTTGTGTGGTTTTGGTTTACGTGGAACTCTTACTTGAACGACGTCCGCATTCACCTAGCGGCCAACTCCAGAAAGTGTAACAGTTTGCCGTTAGGTCATGTGACCTTAAGGATTTGGTTTGTTTGTGAAGAACCCATACCACTCAAATTACAAGGTAGGCAACCACCACCTCGGTGAGGGATACCATTATGTCACTACAGTGTGTTATCCTTTAGTGATGGTCAATGAAAGACATGGTTGGATTTGGACTGAGTTCAGACTGGTGCATTTGAACCAGGCATTATGACAAAGTCAACAAACGTCCCCACTCTCAACTGTCCTCTTTCCAGCCTCTCCCATCCGGATCTGTCGCCGGTCTCTTGTTCCTGCGGTGGGGTTCCCTGGCGGGAAATACACCGTCAGCAGCACTGGACTATGTCGGACCTCCGTAGCTCATTTACAAGTGTGTCGTAGAAGTGGTAGACCTGTAAAATGTTTACGTTAGGAACATAAGAGTAGCAGTGCAACATGAAAAACATGTGATACATCAAGTAGATTACGACATGTTTTGTATCAGTAGAAAGGTCAGCCCAACGAATCAGGAGAATGCGAACACTTTTAGTATCATCATAACAACTTTTTATAGGATGATATCATTATAGTCATTTAAATAAAATCGGTATCTCATGAACTGATTGAACATTTAAGATTGGTTCAGTTTTCGAGCATCGATTGGATTTATTTTAAGACATCTGCCAGAGTCAAGACAACACGCAGCATAAGGCGGCCACTGCGTCCGCCTGGCACTGACAAATGTATACTGTGTACGAGCAAAGGTGTGTGGCGATGGCATTAGGAGAAACCCTGACACGGACGAGTGACCTTCCACCTTGAAGCTCACCCTAATCCGTTACAGTGGGGGGCTCTTTCACACTCCGCTTGCTTTTTGGGTCCGGAGAAAAAAAATAGGAAGAAACTGCCCTTGTCAGCATCTTCACCCGTAACCCCCTCCTCAACTTCTGCCCTGGCTGTTCAGCCTCGCTCATCGTTTCCACGGGTTTCCATCGATGCCCCGGTTTGTGCTGAAGTGGCAGTTAAACCAGAGGATAGTCTATAGGAGTGTAGTGTTACAGTTGGGCTCCTGTTAGCTCGGTGCTAGCTGTTCTGGATTTGGAAACATGATAAACTGATTGTGTACTATTGTGATATTGTGATATTTTGACCCCCGTAAATGTATCGATGCTCAATATTGTGATCGACTTTGCTCAGCAGGTATGCACACACACACACACAGAATATATGGAACTATTTTTTTCTTAATTTCATCCAACACTTTTGCAACTATCCTTGGATAACTTGAGCAATGTGATCCGCTACTTTTATTTCCTCCTCACATAACCCCTTTCCAAGACGGATCGCAATTACATCAACAACTCACGTCTCTGAGTACTCGGTATGAAGCTTGAGATGTTGAAATAGCATTTTAAAGTTATTGCAAAATAAAAATAATGAGTTTCCCAGAAACGGATATAAGCCTCCTTCTAAGGTCAACCTGCCTTCTGAACCACTATCATTCAATTAGCGCCTAATTCTAGAGGGAATAGCAAAACATCTGTCAAACATACAACAGTGCAGTAGCCCCAAACTAAACCCTGTCAGGCCTAACAGGTACCTGCCCTGCCAGACTCTGTGTCTTGTATTTACAGTGTCAGGGGAAGTCGGCTGGACGTTTGCGATAGTAAACATCAGGTGGCTCACAAATAGTGGGGTTTTAAACGTAGCACTAAAAACAAGGCTTACTCTTCTTTTGCAAACAGGTGCATGACTTTTGTGGGTGCATAGCCTACATTTGAACTGGTTTGCTTTAATATAATCTCAGAATAGAGCTTCCTGATTAACAGCACAACACCTGGTCCTTGTCCTCCACCTCTCAGTCCTTATCCAACATCCCAATAAAAATGAACCTCGGCCAGTCGCTGGGAGGCTGATTCCCCTCAGCGGGCCTATCACGCAGTGGGGAAGTAGCCCTTGGTCCCGCCTACCGACCTGTCCGTCTGGCAAACACATAGCCGAGCAGATGGTGAGCAAGGTGACACTTATCATAAAAGACTCAACACATCCGTCACTGTCAACTGTCATTTCCTGTAAATCGCATGTTGTTCTGCTCAGGAACCTTTCTTTAGGTTCTGGCGGCATTGTGCTTCCTTCTACAAACGGTCTGGTATGATTTATTTTTTACTTTTTCTCTTTCCTGCTCCCCTGCCTCTTTTTATTTGCCAGGAAGCATATATTAAACAAATCTTCACAACATTTACTGGATAAATAAGAAGCGCTCACTTTGTTATACTGTCAAAACGTCCCTCTCTCCTTGGGTGCTCATAAGAACGTTTGGTATGTTGTGTATTCACACCTCTCCAAAAAGACGTGTTGCCCGTGTGGTGATAACCTGCCCTGAGTGTACTCAAGGTTGACCTCTTTCCGCCATTTCCTCATTCCTTGCATTTCATTTCTATGTCAAAACAATAAAAGAAAACTTACATCACAGTCAGGCCAGCTGTGGAATAGATCTCTGAAGCTATTCGACGGGAACATTTTTATATTTAATATGTTTGCGTTTTTTTTTATGTATGAACCTGCTTCATGGTCTGTCATGGTAAAAGCAGATGTGTGCCGGCAGAGAGACACTCCACCCATTTATAAAGCTCTCCTTCGTATTATTTATTTTCTTCCAGATTCTCTCTCTCTCTCTCTCTCTCTCTCTCTCTCTCTCTCTCTCTCTCTCTCTCTCTCTCTCTCTCTCTCTCTCTCTCTCTCTCTCTCTCTCTCTCTCTCTCTCTCTCATGTTCAGTTCTGTATCTTCCGTCGTCCGTCTCTAATTTGGGCTATAGGCTAGTGTCTCTCTTTAGGTAGCTTCCAGATCCAGACAACGGTCATCTGCTGGTCTGGCCCCTGGTCAGCTGTGTCCCATTAAACCTGCAGGATATTGCATTTCCCTTTGCACTAATGCTGAAAAATACAACC
>NC_044048.1:26576428-26578928 GCF_902167405.1 Gadus morhua
ATTATACCTGTTAAAAAGAGAACGATTTATTCATTTATTGATTTATTAGTCATTAGCTACAGTTGGCTTTGAAGTACATCACTGTGCCTCAGGTGAGCTTTTTGGGTGCCACAGCCACAGGGTAAGAAGGTGAGAGGTCAGAGGTCAAGGGTTACCTTGAAGATCAGGCCAGTTAGGATAAACACATACATACTGGCTCTTCTTTCTGTCCCCAGGGGCCCGCGGTCACGTTTGTTCTTCACAAACAAAACACGTTGTGGGTCCACGCTCCACACACACACACACACACACACTCTCACACACACACACACACACACACACACACACACACACACACACCCACACACACACACACACACACACACACACACACCCACACACACACACACACACACACACACACACACAGACACACACACACACACACACACACACACACGGTATATACATATACAGGCCTTTAACGCACCCTGCGATGCCCATCACAAAAGAGCCTCTCTCTCTCTCCCCTCCTCTCTCACTGAAGGCCTCACCTTGCTTACCTCTCACACCTGTGCACTAGGAAGACCAATAGAAACAGGAAGTGACACAGACCACAGCCAGAGGAAGGTTGCAGGAAGGAATAACCGGGAGACGATGCAACAGCGGAGAACAACATACTTATAGAGTCAGCTGGCTTAGAGAGGCATTCAGACGGGAAATAACACAATATTGAGATTAGCCTTTTAGCGACTGAGCCAACCCCTCCGTAAGCATTGGGTTATGTTGAGACAAAAATACATGTGGAATACAATAGATGAATCACAATAGCCTGCCAATAGCTTGGTGGAGAAGAAGCTGAAAGATAAGTGGAGGAAGAAAAGAGAGCTGGAGGAAACAGAGGGAGTGACAGGTTTAGAGTATAGGCCTACAGGCTGCTGCTGTTGGGGCCTGTCTATAAGCCAGCATACATCAGGGGCCAACTATGTCTTAGGCAAGCGTGCACACATAAACGAACCAATACAAGCACACACACATACACCATCACACACACATGTACAAGGTAGTGTCTGCCTGCACACACACACACGCACACACACACACACACACACACACACACACACACACACACACACACACACACACACACACACACACACACACACACACACACACACACACACACACACACACACACACATCCTAAGGACACAAACGCATAAGTATAGAGACACACACCTTTCGCACCCAGTGATGAACACACTTACACACAAGCACGCACATTTGTAATCCTAGTCCCTGAAGTGGCATGTTTCTATGTGTAATAATCAGCGCAACCTGCTCAAGCACTAGTTAATACAAGTTGAGAGCAAATAACAGTGGCTTAGAGTTGGCAGCCAAACTACGAACATCAATGTCTCACCTTCCATCTGAGATGGCCTAAGGACAGTAGAAAGAAGCGCCGTTTCTTAATCTGGTAAACACTTTTTATTTGATTGCTACACATGTTTGGTGTGTTCTTTAGTTTTTTTTTATTGCAGACACGTCTTCGGTTGAAGGGTTCCGCTGTAAGTTTGTTCAACAGTGCTGATCCTTTTTTTCTCTTCTATACTAACTCGATTTTTTCTTTTATCATAGTAAGTAAGTAAAAGTAAGTAAAATGTATTTATAAGGCACATTTAAAAACAGTTTTCACTGGCCAAAGTGCCGTACATGGTGCAAAGAGGCATATAAAGGAACACATACCACATACATAGACATAGATAAAAAACATATGAAACCGAGATATCACAAAAGGGGAGGAAAGGCCAGGGAGAAAAGGTGTGTTTTAAGCCTAGATTTAAAAATGGTGATGGAAGGAGCGTTTCTGACTGCAGGCGGCAGCTCGTTCCAAAGGCGGGGGGCAGCCACAGCAAAAGCCCTGTCACCCCTCTGTTTAAGCCTAGTGCGTGGAACGTGTAGGAGACCCAAACTACCTGATCTAAGGGACCTGGGTGCTGAGTGGTGGTGGATGAGCTCTGTGATGTAGGGCGGGGCCAGGCCATTTAGGGCTTTAAAAACCATAACTGAAATGAACAGGTAGATGGACAGGCAGAAGTAGTAAATCTTACAGGTAGATACTTTAGATACAACCGAACCCTGAAATTCACACAACCCCCCTGAAAATAACATCTGGGCGAGACGGGTGGTGGGGGGGGGGGTGTGGGGTGATGGAGTTCAAAGGTCATGTACCATCGGCGACCCTGAAGGAAGTGAAAACACTTACACTGACACCCGTGACTGAACAAACAGCGGTCGAGTGGCAGGCTGAGGAGGGGGTGGCAATCACACAGCGTTTGGCGCGGGCACCATGGTAACTGACAGGTGTTGACACCGTCGCCGCGGCAACCAGCGCCAACCAGTGCCAACCAGCGGCATGGCGATGACGGACGGGCCGCGCCTGTGAGGACGTGTGGGATGCAGCTGAACCACGCCGGGATCCTGAGGGGGGAGATTAGGGCCATAATGGGGTTTGGATTGT
>NC_044048.1:26583928-26638928 GCF_902167405.1 Gadus morhua
ACACACACACACACACACACACACACACACACACACACACACACACACACACACACACACACACACACACACACACACAACATGCCTCGTACCACTTGGCAAAAACATCAACACAGCGGTGCTCTGAATGAATAGTGTGAAAGTAAACACAGTGTCTGTTTTACACACACACGCACCTTTGTAATCCCAGTCAACATAGTATAGCTGGTTGTTAATTACAATGTGGTTCTATGTGGTCATCTTCTACATGGAACACAAATACACACACACACACACACGCACACACACACACTCTTGTGCGAAGAATGTCAAGGCCCTTCTAATAATCCCACAAGGAATGGTTAAACTGTCTTGTCAGTGTGTCTATGATTTAAACCCAATCTTTTCAACTACCCAGTAAGATAAACCATGAGCCGAGCGCATACTTTATCAAAAGAGACTTAAGTAATTACTGATACATGTCATTAAGGAGCAGGAGATAGGGAGCATCTTGCTCTACGAAGCCTACCGGTTAGGCTTTGCCCCCTGGGAATCAAACCCACTACCTTCCAGCTGGGAGCCAATGCACCGTCCTGCCCTCCAAATGATCAAACCTGGAGCCAAGCCAGTGGAGGGAGGAGGGAAACAGAGGGGAAGCAGAGGGATGCTACTCGCCGTTTTCATGTGTCTATCCTGGGTTGTTCCGCGCTGTATGTGGGTCATGGCGGTGATGCAGCTGATTAGAGCCCTACAACACATTCCACCCGGCCCACAGCCAGCCGCCACTGTAGTTAGCGTGGGGGCCCCATCACAGGGTACCTGCGTCTGTCTCTGTGGACGTGTGGATCTACCCTTCTTCATTTGCACTTGTGCGTGTACAGTACCTTTGTGTCGATTATGTGTTGCATTATTTGCCAAAAGGTGTGATATATGAGAGAGAGAGTGTATAAGCCTGTGTGTGTGTGTGTGTGTGTGTGTGTGTGTGTGTGTGTGTGTGTGTGTGTGTGTGTGTGTGTGTGTGTGTGTGTGTGTGTGTGTGTATGTGTGTGTGCGTGCGTGCGTGCGTGCGTGTGAAACACCACATTGATCCCAATTGTTAATGATTCCGGTGGTTCCCTGCATGGCACGACTAAAACTGGCCAATGGCGCACTAGGTTGCGATATGGTCTGATCCAATCAGAGGGAGGACCGGATTGGTGGAGGCGAGGGGGCAAGAGGGCAGACTGGTGGTGGGGGTGCGTGGGGAGGACTTGGAGAGGGGTGAGAGGTGTGTGTGTGCGACGGCGTGTTTGATCCCTTCGCCATGATACATGTGTATCAGGTGTGTCACACATTGGATAGGGTCCAAGGCGTCGATGTGAGCCGCTGTATGGATGTGGGCTGAAGCAACACCTTCATTTCCTCTCCACCTGATCCCTATCATACACTCTCAGCCCTCCAACCCCTCTCTCTCTCTCTCTCTCTCTCTCTCTCTCTCTCTCTCTCTCTCTCTCTCTCTCTCTCTCTCTCTCTCTCTCTCTCTCTCTCTCTCTCTCTCTCTCTCTCTCTCTCTACTCCAGCCACCCTGATGCATACAGGCGTATCGGCTAAGTGTACGGGATGTGAAGGTAAAACACTGTCAAATACTCGTATGCAATGAATATAGATCTTATGATGTAATATTTACATTTTAAGCATTAAACCACAAGACGCAAAAGGTGACCATGAAACAAGAAATAGGTTCAAATTAAAAGTAAAGAGTTGAGTCAAACTTGAGCATGTTGATAAAATCCAACACAAAAAAGTAAACAACAACTTTTTGACAGAAAGGAGGTATTGCATGAAGCTGGGGGGTTCTATAAGATTAGGGATAGTGTTTTATTCACTGACATAAGTCTGTAGGGACGGGGTGTGGAGCTACACACCGCATACTGCAGCCATTTCAGATTGGGCTGCTAATCCCCAGGGGGTGATAAGAGGGGGCAGGGAGCGAAAGGGGAAGGGTGTGGGAGGGAGTGGGAGAGGCTGCCAGGTGGAGCAGAGAAAGTGGCAGCGAAGTTTTAAAGGGAGCAACATCAACCAAATTAAACTTAAGAGAAAGGAAACGAGAGAGCAAGAACGAGAGAGTAGGAGGGCGAGACAGGAGGTATGATGGATAGAGTCCGATGAATCTGCAGCCATTCGGCAGATAAAATAGAGTGTTGAGGGGTAGGCGGATAGAAAATGAACCGACATGGCCTCCACCTGGAAGAGACTGCTTCCCTTCACCTCTCATTGATCCTCACAACATCTCAGCCAACCGCCAGGCCTCCATACACCGCATGCTCTTCACCTGATCATTCTCTCACTATCACGTTGGTACCTTAAGGCGTTACCACCAAAGGTTGGTAGAGGATGACCAGAGGATGGTGTTGAGTGGAACCTCCACATGCAGGCGGAGCACAGTTACAATGCACAGAAACACACAGAATACCTCACACACAACACAACACGTTGAAAAGGATGCTCTGCAATGAGAGAGAAAATAATACAAACTAAAGGTCAGCAGTTACTCATGATGAGGAACAAATCATTGTCTAATATGTGACATGACACTCCTGGCTTAAAAGGTCATAGTTGCCTTCCCCTCTTATGGTTGCTCTCACTCTATTGATCTTACCAGCACTCCATAAATATTTTTTGTCACCCCTTCTCCCCATTAAACTTCAGGCATCATGTCCAAAATGTGATGAATATGAATATGAAGAATAGTAGGTGATTACAGGTCAGTGAGGACAGCAGTAGAAGAAGCCAATACTTCTTGTTTATCATCCCCCCCCCCCCCCCCCCCCCCACACACACACACACACACACACACACACACACACACACACACACACACACACACACACACACACACACACACACACACACACACACACACACACACACACACACACACACACAAACACACACACACCCAGGAGGTGCACGTGTACAGTCCCACAAACCATACATGCACTCACAAATGGATCCCTACAGAGTCCTCTGGGATGTGTCAAATCCTGGTAAAACCCCGTAGCCTCACAAAGATCCCTTCCGTGGATGGTTTGTTCAGATAGGCTACTAATGCACTTCTCCAGGCTACATCTGTCACTCATAATAGGACGAGGAGCGGAGCAATAACCTGGTTGTATTCACTATTAACTTATATTAGTATATTATATTATATTAGTTATTGGCCATTTGTCCGCAAAGCAAACAAGTCTGTGTCCATCCCGAACCGCTTAGGTCATACTTCACAGATTCATCATCAAACAACTCATGAGTCATCCACTTCAGCCAAGAATGTTTTGGATGTTTAATCGCTAACAAAGAAAAAAACAAAGTATCGCTTTATGTTCGACTGTCACAGCTTGGTTCCTTATATTTCATTTTAGTCTGTTCACTTTGTTAAACTTCCAAGACCTCATCCAATCTAAGGGAAACTTTGCCTCACACTATTCCATACACAGTTAAATAATTTAACTGAATCGTGTGCTGGTCCAACCACACGTGAGCCATCATGTTCTGGAACTTCTGTTTGCTTTCACAACTGCGGTACGGCCAATCCTAAAACCTTGGAGCCAGTTTAGGTCAATTGCTTATTATGCTTTTCCTTAAAAGTTTACACTAGCTGAGACAAGTTATCCAGTACTTTCATGGAAACAAACCCTATGTCGCATGGTCTGATGGGATAGCCTTTGCCTTCTTAAAGACAAACACACCTTTTTGCAACTATTTCCCAACCTAGGACCAATGCATTCCACTGTAATGAGTCAATTACATCAACAGGGATATTACCTAAATTTGATATTTTCATACAAACCACCAGTGCTTAATTTGAACAGTGGGAGGTCCCGGAACGCAGAGGGGGTGGTGTATCCGGACACTTAGTACGGGGGTTAGAGGTAACAAAAAAAAAACTAGCCTACTAGGGTTGTGCCGATGGACGATTTCATCGTCTGTGCGGCTGGAGAAAATGTACAGGAAAGCAGCAGCCTCCCTACGTGAGATCCTGTCCTTAGCGGAGAAAATTGCTATCACCAACGATGCTTGGAAAGCGTTGATTACGGAGTCGTGCGTGAAAGTGTCTTTTTTACAGACTGGGTTGTGCAGAGTGCGATCCTGCAGACCCGCCCAATACCAGAGAGGCACACTGCGGGAAACATGAATTTTCGTTTCCAAATATTTGTTTAAAAACGAAAATATCAGTTTTAATGTTAAATTCAATGGTTTTATATCTTAAACAAGGGGGCGGGGCGGGGGATGTTGATCGGGACATAGAGTTGTTGAACTTGAGGGTTCTGAGTGCCAGCACAGGCACCTGCACAGGGTGGACACGGTTGGGATGCTGGACACGGATGTGACGCTACCAGTGTTCATGGTTGTAAGCCACAAATCTCTTCACAGCTTACTGCAACAGTGGCCAAAGGCCAGGTGTGATGGATAGATACAGCAGGAGAGAAAAACAAGAGATGGGAGGATAAGCCAATAGGAGACAAGGTCGCGTGAATCACAGAACGCTGAAATAGTGTATTGGGAAAGAGGGCTGACTCGAAGGTTGGGAATAACATCAACAGCAACAAGATGGAACTCTGGGCATTTCGTGTTTTTTTTTCGGAGAAAATAAGAGGTTTTGGAATGTGATTTGTTACTGTCGGAGGCAACACAGCGATAGTTAGAGAAGGTTGGAGGTGATCTCAGATGACACCCCGGGCAGGCAGGGATTATGGATCTTACCCGTTTGGTTCTCGGGGTGCAGAGGAGCTCACAAGATGTGATTCCTCAACACACAACTTCTCTGTAACAACTAGAATGACAACGTGGAAAGTTCATATATATATACAGTATATAGATATATATACTATCCAAATATCACAAAACAAAAAACAAACTCTTAAACTAAATACTAGCGTATAAACGGCTAAAATCATAAAATCCATTAATTGTCGTGCAACACAGATTTCCAAATTACAGGATTATAAAATAAAACATCATGTTATCCAACAATTACCTCAACAATGTTAAATAACCAAAAGCCTCTATAGAGGCTATTAACGGTAAACAGAAGAAATAAAATGAGTGCAGCGTACTGGTCCTTTTCTAGCTTTGTCTCTCTCTTTGCTTGAAACACGATGAAGCAAGAACAAATACACACAGTTAGAAATTAAAACCTTTTAAACCACACCTAACAAACAAAGTCCATCAGGCGGGACATAGATGTTCCCCCAGGCTAGCATACTGGTCTAGAGCACACCCTATCTCAAGTAATATCCCTTTAACATGAACTCTCCATGCATTGCATCTTAAAGATCTGTATTATGTCATGCTTTTGTTGGTCTCAGTTGTGCCAATCAAGACTAAACTGTAATTGAACCGATTGAATGTGATTTTGCTTGTCAAGACCAAGCTGGCCTCCAGCTATGGTTGTCCAGCTCCATCCATCTTCACAGCGGTTGGTGAGAGATCGATGCGTTGCTCAATGTTACCTCATCCTCCTGCCCTACACCGTGCTAGTTTATGCTTGCTGAAATTATTTCTCCACACGTTTACAACAAGTCCCTCGAATGCCTAACCTCTTGACAACAAAGGGCCTTGATTTAACACACACACACACACACACACACACACACACACACACACACACACACACACACACACACACACACACACACACACACACACACACACACACACACACACACACACACACAAACACACACACACAAACGCACACAAACTTCAGGGCCCGGCAGACTCGACATGACATAAAAAACAAACAAGTTTGTTTTATATGTTATACTCTGATTTGCACACCTTGTGGGTGTGAGATTGTGTGTGAGTGCGCTGTGTGTCTGTGTGTGTGTGTGTGTGTGTGTGTGTGTGTGTGTGTGTGTGTGTGTGTGTGTTTGTTTGTGTGCATGTGAGGCTATATGTGACACCATGTTAACATCGACACACAGATGGGTTGGCAATTTGTTGTTGACAGTCTACATTCTCGTTGATTGAATATGTCATGGTCTGAATTGTAAAGAGAATATGAAAGAGTGAGTGAGTGAGTGAGTGAGTGAGTGAGTGAGTGAGTGAGTGAGTGAGTGAGTGAGTGAGTGAGTGAGGGAGTGAGTGAGTGAGGGAGTGAGTGAGTGAGTGAGTGAGTGAGTGAGTGAGTGAGTGAGTGAGTGAGTGAGTGAGTGAGTGAGTGAGTGAGTGAGTGAGTGAGTGAGTGAGTGAGTTATGCCGCATTTCCACTGCAGGGTGCGGTACGGTTCGGTTCGCAAAGGTGCGGTACGGATTGCGTTTCCACCGCCAAAAGTGGGCGTGACCCGGACTGAGCCGTACTCGTTTTGCCCGCGTCTTCAGTACTCCTCCGTTGGGGTACTGAGACGCCTGAAAGGGTGCCGGAAAATTCGAGCTACACACCCCCTCCGTTGATTGGTCGACAGAATCGTCACTTCCGGGCGACGTGGGGATAAAAACAAACAAACAGTAGCCTCCAAACTTTCAAGAATGAAAAGCATAAAGGCCAGGAACTGTTGCTGGACGACTTCCATGGTAGCTCTTGGTTTAATGTGTCGCGTTCAACTTTTCCATTGTTTTTATTGAGCAGGCTACACTGTGTCGCGCTGCTATGATGTCACAATGTTTACGTAGCTGCCACGGCGATCGACATCCGGCCTACCATAAAGGGTACTGTCGGCGGTGGAAACGCGACCTCGGAACTGAGCTGGGCTATACCGCCCCCATCCCTACCGGACTGAGGCGAACCGAACCGTACCGCACCCTGCAGTGGAAACGCGGCATTAGTGAGTGTGTGTGCCATATCTACTCCTCTCATACTTCTGCTCTCTGCCCCAATGTACTGCTCTCTCTTGGCCACGTGTGCTCAACCAGGACGTTAATCAGTGGAACTACAGAAATCAGTATCTGGAAAGAAGGCGGGAAATCCAATACAGATTCCCTTCTTGCACACACACCCAAGCACACACTTTAATCAAGCATTATATTTATATGGTTGTTTGAATGTACATGCTGATCAAGACCTTGGAAGCTCAAAATACTGAAGGCAACCCTCAAGCCCACCTCGTACCCACATGTAATCCAATCTCTTTGTTTACATCAGTGGGTAGGATCCCACAAAAGATCCCAGACCCATAATGTCATCTTTATCTCCTGGAGCCTAATAACTAATGTACACCCCTGCTGCCTCTTGCAGAATACTTAAAGCAAAGCATTCTTAATACATTGTATTGGATTCTGCAATATCACATCATATCACATGCCAATAATAGTAGATTTTGGTTAATATTTGGAGTAAGACCAAAAATAGAAACATCATTGCTTCGTTTTTAACGGTCCACAGCATGCTTTGGTTCAACTAGATTATCTTTAGATCCAGCTAGGAGCTTTAGGAGTTCTTTAACACATGCGCTGTGTCACAAAAAGAAACAAGCCGGATTGAATGATTTACTTCGAGATACAGCCAAGAATTTATTTTACAGACTCACAAAATGACCTTCCATTAGCAACGGGCCGTAGCTGAGAAGGATGGGGTGGGGGGGGGGGAAGAGAGAGAGAGAGAGAGAGAGAGAGAGAGAGAGAGAGAGAGAGAGAGAGAGAGAGAGAGAACTGCTGTGAGTGCAGAAAAAGTCTTTGCTGGGACATGATGTTGATGAAGAAAGCTTACTGCAGCTATCCGGGAGAGCGGGCATCTGAATTTCACATACCAAAACAAACACAATCTTGCACAAATGCACAATCTCATACACACACAAATATATACACAAACACGTGTGTACACACTCACACAGACACACCCTCTTATAACCTGCATCACCTGCACCAGTGTTAGGACTTGAATTAACCAAGTTGCCCACGGCCATCTCTCCATGTTGATGAGAGCAGAGGCATCATAGTGGAACACACCGTTCACTCAACTAATATCAGCCTACGGTTGGGTCCACATGTACTCCTATGTGACTGTCTGTTGTCTGCCTGACAGTCAGCCTTTTGTGGATTGATGTGTTAAAAAGGTACACAATTCCCCTGACTTTTGACAGGAATTATTCCTTTACAATTTAAATGTGTAGCAATATACCGTTACTAACATTCCCTTTGAATGAACACGACTGTCAGTATCGATGATATAAAGATGATCATAATTTGTATTTTAAAAATATCTGAATAATTACATATTAACATAACGCACCTCAAAAAAATGTAACCTGAAAGAAGTTGGCCTTTTGAGGAAAAAGTAAATTTCGGCCGTCAATATGTGCGTGCGTGCGTGCGTGCGTGCGTGCGTGCGTGCGTGCGTGCGTGCGTGCGTGCGTGCGTGCGTGCGTGTGTTAGTTAAAGTACATTGGCTCATGTTTCCATGATTCAGCATGTTTGGGCCAAAGTCAGGGATCAAAGCGGGAAGGAACACTACTAAGTGTGCACTAAAGTTCCAACAGGCCATGAATAAACATGAGGCCGAGCTCTGAATGCAAACAACACACACGCAACCTTCAACATCAGTGGATGACACACACACACACACACACACACAGGCTGCCTCCTGAATTTTAAAATAGGTACATGGGGCCAGCACGCACCTCAACACACATATGCACACACAACAACATTAGGTTGTGTTTGTGTGCGTGTGCGTGTGCGTGTGTGTGTGTGTGTGTGTGTGTGTGTGTGTGTGTGTGTGTGTGTGTGTGTGTGTGTGTGTGTGTGTGTGTGTGTGTGTGTGTGTGTGTGTTTCATGAAATGTGGCTCAGTCTGCTTCGGCCTGTTAGTCTTTATGCTGAGAGGGGAAAAGGGGAAATTAAACACAGACACACAGTACTTGCATCTTAATTTCTAAACACTGAGATGTGCACACAAACCCACACACACAATATGACACGCAATTCTTCACAAACGTAGAGGCCCATACATACAGGCTCTAAGCACAAAGTTGTGCAAGTTATCAGCAGTTTGCATGTATACAGCAATCGTACAGGTTTTTGCATGGGCTTTCCTTTTTTTCTTTTTTTTTAACCACACCTTGAGTACACAAATGCTGCCATAGTTCCCTTCCTTATTAAGGCCAAAAGCCTTGGGCAAACACGTTGACGTCTGATTGGATTAAATGTTATGAGCTTTCATCAGCCAGAGGGGAGTGGCAGGTTAATCTCAAGCCTAAGCAAACAATGGAGCCATTATGGGGGAGAGGGTGCAAGGCCAGACAGACGGAGGAAGACAGGTCAAGGAATAGGAGGAGAACTTGGGAATGGAGAATAATCAAACACAGGAACAAAGACTATAGGGTGTAAAAGGGACATCCACAAGGGGAACTAAATCAAAGTCTTGTTTACAGCCTTCCTTGTAATTCAATATGGACAAAGCTGTGAAATGACAAATTGTTAATTTTGAGGGATGCCAGAGTGACAAATTATTCATGGATTATCAGGTCTGTCTGCATGAATAAAAATGAGAAGATAAAGAGATTTCTGTTAACCAGACAATCCGTGAAATCATCGGCAGACCCACGCCGGAGCTAAATCATCCCCCAAAGATTACAACTCAGTACAGTAGTGGGTGTATGGGAGCTCCCCTGTCAGAAGGCATAACATAGATTCATTCACGTTGATGAAAGCTATAAAAAAAAGAGCATTCAAAGCTGGCTTTTTCCAATCAGGGATAGAAAGGGTAAGGAGGACGCTGTAACCCCCTCTCTCTGGCACACAGCCCGTATGCCACATCAGTCAGATCTAATCACATCCACTCCCATTACAACTGACGAGTCGTTTCCCAGAGAGAGACCCTGAGCAGAGACAGCCTGGGTGCTGTGGGAACGCATGGGGTTCTTCAAATCAGACCTACACACACGCGCGAACAAGCACACATATACATACACACACACACACATACACACACACATGCACACACGTGTCTAGACAACAAAGCCAGCATACCTGCTTGTACACACAAACACACACTCCCACACATGTGATAGCACATACACGTTCAGAAATATTTGTGCACACACACTCACACGCGCACACCAATTTGAACGCACACACACACACGCACCGTTGGTGCCTTCTATAGATATAACTATCTTTAGTATGCATACAGTCTATGTTTTGCATATCATTGTACACACACACACACACACACACACACTCACACACACACAAACACACACGCGCAGGACCATACAATCAGATGAATGCCCTATGAAGCGGTGAGCTGCGTAATGACAGGTGTGTCCATGGTCTTCTTCCACTGATTGGGTGGAGTAATAAAAGAGCATCCCGTCTTTAAGTCATGAATAATGCATCCCATAGACATGGCCGAACACCAGCACTATGTCTTATTAATGGGCACACATATGCATGCAAACATGTATGTATGCGTGCATATTGTCCTTATAATGAAAGACAAGGGCCATTTTCTATTTTCTTTCTTTCATTATTTCAACTTCTCAATTCACCATCGTTGATGTTATAGAATATTGTAAAATAATCCATTTTAATTATATAGTTTGTATATTAATAAAAAAAAATGTTTTTTATGTGAGCAGAGATGTGGGACAGACTTGACCCTAGTCAAGTCTGTCCCACATACTCACTGACCTCCCTGCTGCAAGAGTGCACACACACACACACACACACACACATACACACACGTACACGCACATGCACACACACACACACACACACACACACACACACACACACACACACACACACACACACACACACACACACACACACACACACACACACACACACACACACACACCCCACAGTGTAAATGGTCGTCCTAGATCAATGAGGGGCTCACCTGACACTGTACAAACAGCCCATGCCAGACAGTCACCAGGGCAACCAGGAATGCAGCCTGATGAATTATTTATTCATTGGAATAGAATAAAGGGTTGGATGGAAGCATTATTGGGAGGAATAAGTGAAAGAGTTATAATGCATTAGAGTGAGCAATGGCATAATAAAATATATATAAATAATAACTTTATGACAGACACACGCACACACACACACACACACACACACACAAACACGGTAATGGCCCCAAAGAACGACAAAAGGAACTCGAGTTAGATAACCGCCTGCATTATTCAAAACAAATTTAAAAGGTAGTCATGTTTTCAGATATTCAAAAACCATATAATATTTTAACCTTGGAAGCGGTATGCAAAACATTATTTAAGGACAAAGTTTAAGGACAAATATTCTGATCATCCGAACATCGCTGTTCTTTGATGGGGTTCATATACAAAGATACCCCAGGTGGACATTTGGTCGTAACATGCAATTGGTAACACCACTAATGCATATCCTGGTGGTTCAGAGGCCACGAGAGGTGACCTTTACCGATGTTCAAAACGTAATAGTCAAGAGTCAAGTCCGTTATTTATGGTCAGCATACATGCAGTTTCTATCCAATCAGAATCAGTGGGACAGAAAGCAGTTAGCATTTAGATACTGTAAAGGTCATCCTTATCCTGGTTTCATTCTCCCTGAACCATCTCTCTGCAGTGAGTAAATCCAGAGATGACGCCCTTCAGAGTAAAGATTTATACGGTGGTATAGTAGTGATGCAAAGTGCACCACACTACTGCACTTTGTATACAAACCGAATACTCTGAAATTGTAAGCCGGAGCAGCGCAATACATAAGGTTACTACCCATTTAGACAATTTTAGAGGAGTAATCAAACACAATGACTACTTCATTTGTGTGACGTCACTAAGGCGCAGATTTTGCAAAGGTTTGAATCGGCTTATCCAACCTGGTTGTAGAACAGGAGCCCCTTTAATCCAATCCTTCCTGGTTCCTGTGTGTGTGTTTCAAAGGGTCGTGTGAGGTTCCAGGCCACCAGCGTGAAGGTGTATCAGCAGGGGACGCGTCGAGAGGTGAGTGGGTTGCAAAGGTCCGGGACACAGCCTTAATGGTACATTTCCAGCCGGGCTGTCAGTCCACGGGAAGGGAACTCTGACAGAAGTAAAGTCGGACAGCTGGAAGGGAGAAGGCTGCAAGCTTACAGCGAAAGGAATGACAGGCAAATGACAGCGTCAGCTTTTTCAGCTTGGTGTTTTCTTACATAGATCATCTTTTCTGTGAGGACTGCTGACCTGTTTCAGGAAACATTGGAGGAGGGATTGTAGAGGTTTACAGATTTAATGGGGTTTCATGCTATTCGGCTAGATCAAATCAAATACTTTGCACATTTTACAACAAAGATATTGTAATAGTTGTTTCTTTCGTATTTGGTTATGGCTTATTTGCATTCATGCATACATGTGTTTTCCCTGCCTCAGACTTTCAAGCTATCCCACTTCCTATATCATGCTATCATTGCATCATTAATCAAGTACATCTCACACCTTATCCTATAATGACCTCTGGATTTTTAATGGTTAGTATATTGACAATCCTGAAACTGCCTGATACTGTAGAAACCTCAACCGGAACTATCTGAGTCTGCCATGGTGTGCGCAGGTAAAACCTCCTTCTCCTTCCTTGATCACATCTCCAATCAACTGATGTCTTCAGATCTGATGGGTGTCATCACAAACAAAGGCACTAGAACATTACAACTTCAACAACGACCATGAGCCAAGGCTCCGCCACTTGCCCCACCGTACATATACATGAATCTGTTTTGCACTGTTTCTTCTCTTGCTGATGCCCATTGTCTGCTTTCATAGACAAGAGAGGCTACCGGGCTGGACCGGAGCCAGTAAAACCCAGACCCACACTGGTGCCCTGCATGGCACCGCGATGAGACAATCTCGGGACCCAGCATGGGAATGGCAAGGAGGATAAACGTGACAAAAGAAAGATGGCCGTCAGCCAAATGTAAGAGAGGATGCTGGATGGTAGACGGGAAGGAAGGAAATAATAGAGGAGACTGCACTCATGCACACAGTCGCGGGAAGGAACGAAGAGAATCTTCCCATGATCTGGAACGGTGTGTCTGCGCATTTGTCAACACACACACACACACACACACACACACACGCACGCACACACGCACACACACACACTATATTATTAACACACTGTATGTTAATATTAATAAGTTAAATAATTGTTGTAGACAGACTCTCCTCCGGAACCCCCCTTATACAGAATCTTCGTGTGGAGGGGGACCCGCAATACCTCCATAATACAGTGATCCCTATACCAAGGTCAGGTCAAAGGTCTAGGCCAGGCTGTGTTTCATAGTTCAAACACCATGGAATTCCCCCAGTCATCCTTGTTCTGTTCCATTCCCATTCATCAGTGGATGACAAAGGAGAGAAGCGAAAGGTTGTTGGTTTATTTATTGGGAAGTGAGACTGAGTGAGCAGTGAGCTGAGAAGAAACGACGTCGGACACACAGCGACAGCACAGGGGTGGACGGGTGAGAAAGAATGACTGGAATGACGTCCCCTGGACTTTCACCAATGACGCCTTCGTTGTTTGGACAGCCTCAGTCAATGGGAGAATACAAGGGAACTGTTTAATGGCGCACCCAGCCTCCCTACTGTTCACAGGCTTCTGAGGTCCGCTGCCACATACACGCATGCACGCACGCGCACACACACACACACACACACACACACACACACACGCACAAACACACACACACACACACACACACACACACACACACACACACACACACACACACACACACACACACACACACACACACACACACACACACACACACACACAAACACACCCACACACACACACTCTCTTATGGGGACCTAGATAATAAAGAGCACAAAGAAAACTGAGGACCGAAAGAAAACTAACAAACGCTAAACATGTTATGGTTTGACTCAAGCCGCGGCAAGGTAAAATAACAGATTTATTGCAAATAAATGTATTCCCCTTGTATTCCTGCCTCGTAAAATCCCTTGTATTCCTGCCTCGTAACCAGCGAGAGCACTTGAGAGCCTTACACAAGTTTCCTTTATCAGTTTTATGAACACTGCCACTTGGTTCCCACATACACACAGTCTTCAATATTCCTAAACATGTGAGGACCGTCAACACACTCAACAGACACTCTTCACATCACGCACAATAATTGCCCGTGGCAGACCTCCAGCACCCGCTAGTGAAGGTCAGAGCATGGTGGGTGGGGGGGTCTGGACGTTAAGAGGCGGCTTTGCCATTTAAATGGTATTGAAGAAGGCAGCTGCAGGAACTCTGTGGACGAGGATTAGGCTCACTGCCATTTCATTTATTTCTCTGCTTTCCATGCATACCCTTTTTTGCGCTTGAATATGTAAAGTTCCCGAGTCTAAGAGTGACAATTGATGACTTAAGACCATGTGAAGGCCAAGCCGTGCATTTTCCCCGAGTTAACCACAGTGTGAAATCTGGCTTTTATTCGTAATACCCTGGAAGTAACACAGCAGGTGAAAATGATGTTGCTGGCAGTTAAAGGGTCACAACCTCACTACAAGGAGTTTGAAGATATTCCAATAACACATCTTTACAAACAGATGTGCTCAGCCACCCCTCCACATGCACAGTATTTGGTACAGGCTTGCTTGCTATGACCTCCTGCTCATTGTGTTCATTAAATACCTTTACTGACACTAGTGAACATGTGTAGTGTTTTCAATGTAGCATGTTTTTCTTCTATGCGTCTGTTTATTCTTCATGGGCCCGTTAAACTGGGAACTGGAACCAGCACAAACCCACTCCCAATGGCTCTTTGTCCTCAAGTGTAAGAACCCCCCCCCCCCCCCAGATTTCTCTTTCCTCTCCTTTGTCCGTCTTCCTCCTACGTAGAGCCAACGCAAGCATGACTCTTTCCGTGGTTTTCGGCCTGTAACAATACCACAGCTCTACTGTCGCCTACACACAAGAATACCATGGAGAGGCCCGTGGACTTCACCGTCAGCAACCGAGGATTTGACACTTGCGGACCGCTGTAGCCGGCCTTATTTTTGTCACCATGTCTGTTTCGTGGATGCAGTCTCGGTCAGTGTCTCCCACTCTTCTTCGGCGTCAAAGATGGAGCACAGGAGTTTCGTCCAATGTTAACGTCTTCCCTTCTCCCCCTCCCACAGTCTCCATTGGTCTCTGGTGTGGTGCCATCTTGCTCTCGCCTGCTCACTCACTTTTCCATTTATAGGACTCTTTCTCTGCTCATAAAGAAAGGAATACTACATGAATAAATAAGGGTGACCTCATCCTACAGCCACAGTGATCTCATTAGCTGGCAGCTGAAGTCAAGGCTACAGGGCATGGTGTCGGTGGAGGGGGACGATTAACACTGCCCCCGTCTTGGACTGGAGAGATGCTGCAGAATGCAGGCTGGTCACTGGTCTGGTCATGAAAATACAGAGACATCTAAAGAGCCACCAAATAGCATATGCTACAAAATCCCTAATTTGTCATGTACCGTCTAAACTGATACTTCAAAATAACAGCCCCTGCCAATGGTAATCTCATGTTTTTGATTTTAGGTCTCGTCCCCATTGTAGCACACGATAAACTCACATTTAAATATAAAGATTTATTTATGAACAACAATTAAGCACTTATCAAAAAAATGTACTTGTAGGTGCAGGAGTTGGAGTCAGGTTCCCTTGTGCATAGGTCACTGGTCCGATAGACTGGCTTAGATGATCTTTGCACTGTCCTGCTTGAAGTGGAATACAACAAAGAAGTAAATAATAGTAGTAAATAATTTGTCCTTAAAAAAAAAGGTGAAAGTAATTTTACATCCTAAGTAAACTACAATATAACACATTTCTACCAGAAGCCTCATCTTCAGACAATAAAACGGCTTATCCATGTCAATACAGGGCCTGGGACAATAATGAAGCCGGTCACTCCATGACAACCAGGCCATCTCCATGGAGACCTGTACCTACAGCCTAGGAGAGATGCAGCGTTGAACCATCAAGTGGAGCGCAAAATATGAAGGGTATGCAAACTTGTTAAAATGCAGCAACAGCACCATCTGGGGTTAAAGCAAAGTCATTACATTCACAAAATATGTTATGGAGCTGCATGTGAGGCTGAGAAAAAGCAATTGTGTACTAGTGATTTAATAAGGTATTCATTCTAAACTAAATTTAACTCATGATATACTGCATTTCAAGATACTGACTGAGGGCAAGCTTTTTCTTCAATAAAGAAATTAAAAACATTGCATTTCAGTCAATTAGGCCTACCCTTCTGCATCAGTATATTATTTCCTTCCGATCTTCCATCCACCTCAACTCCAGTGTCCATCCTGGATTGCAAAGATAAAAATGTCAGTTTAAAAAAGAAATAAATCTGTAACTGCTTTAGGAACGATACATTTAGGGCTGCCAAACGTAATTTGGAAGGACAAATGTGTGAACCAATATTAAACAAACGCAAAAGTGCTACGAGCTCATCTACCAGACAAGTGCGACGCTCCAAAACAGATGTGTTGAAGCAATCCCAGCTACCAAACTAAATGCCGACGTGATTTGCTTCTCTGAAGAATGGGCGTCATCGCTTCCTCATGCGAGGGGTCCAAGACATTTAACCGCGCCAGAGGGTGGGTTGGCAAGGAGGTTCATTAAATGCAGCAGTGAAGGGCATCCTTTAACCCAGTCTACGTCAGTTTACTAAGTTGATTGAGCTCACCATAGAATGTTTGCCAGTTTTTCAATTGTGTTGCCACTTCAAAAATCCAAGTGAGGACATAAGGTGGGTGATATGGGAGGGCCTGAAGGGCCCCCCCCCCATATTTTGTCAAACAGCAAAGTCAAACACGGTTAAGACAAACCACGTAGGCTACACAAGACTGCGCTTAAAATATGGTTCTTTGGAACCGTGGTAACAGTCATGTTTAATTGGAAAGATCCGGCATACGGGTCTGTGTGCAGAGTAGGAACGGTGTCGGTGTAGTGACCAAACAGACTTTACATTGCCAAATATGCCCTTCTTATGCGTGCCCTTTTCCCGGCATGGTCCATGCGTTTACACTGTCCGAGGTAAATCGCCGGCTTGAGCTAGCACCCAAATTTACCCTCCCAGACCTTTGGCGGTTTCATTCTGATGTAAATGTGATTCGCGATTTCAAATTCGATATCAAGAATGTAGTTTTGAATAGAGAGACAGTGAAATCTGCGAGCTGCTGATCGTGTGAGACAGATAAACCTAGAGACATATTATCTCAGACATAATGAACATTTCAGGATAAAATAAAATAAAAGAATACATATGCTATCACTTTGATGTTGTCTCTTGCTTTGGTTGAGGATACTGATGGCATTTGGAATAAAGGACTTTCTGAATGAATTTCTAGATGTATACTTTATTAATCCAAACTTGTTGACAGAGAAAAAGTTCGTGCAGTAAGTGATATGACCATACTAACTGTTGTACTGCCTACTAGTACACAAGGAACCATGTGATTCTACTGTATAGATTGGAAAAAATGTCCTTTGAAAACCTCACATGCATATTGGCTGTTGGAGATTGCAAGCAAGGTGCGATTCGTGGTGAAATCAGCTGTGCAGACTGAGATTTTGCGCTTTTTGAAAGGGGTGTTCTGTGTTCACAGAGTAGTCACAGCAGTCTTTACTTTTTAACGACGAGATACCAATTTATTAAACTAATACTCTAAGATTGTATTTAGATCGACATCCATCATGACATATAGTAATGTTTTTAATTACTTATGTTGCTATTTGAACAACAATCAAAAAATACGAAAAAAGATTCTAATAATTTAAACTTGCCATGGGCCCCCCTCTGCCTTGCCCCCCCCAAGCATATCCCCTTTACACCCACAGTCCGTCTGCCCTGGGTATGCTCACTCTGCTCAGCCAACATTAGGCCCATGATTTTGTAGCGAAGTATTATCCATGCTGTTGCATGTCCTTTCCAATAGATGGCAATGAAATTTCAAAAGCTTAAAAAAGATTCTGGGCTTTTGAAGTGAGATTCGGGGCTTCAGTTCCGAAAGCCACCCCCAAGCTCTGCGCCTGAGCGACACCTGTGTATGCACTACGACCAATACACAGAGTCGTTATTTCTTTCTGAGATCAAACTTTTATTTCCTCTCTCTCTCTCTCTCTCTCTCTCTCTCTCTCTCTCTCTCTCTCTCTCTCTCTCTCTCTCTCTCTCTCTCTCTCTCTCTCTCTCTCTCTCTCTCAAACATGGAAGGATAAGTTTCGAAGGGGTAATTATTTTAACAAGCCTCCAGACAGAGCTCTCTATGACCGTCTGTGACGTGTTAGCCGGAAGTGGAAACTCACATTAATAAACACAAATAGTGACCAGGGCTGGCAAAGATTGTGTGATGATTTTATCTGTTGTGACTCTGCAGCTGCTCTGGAAGCCTAAGAGGGGGGAAATCTAAGGCTCAAACATGATATTATCAGGGACATTCTAGCTGTGTCATTTAGAATTGGGTTGAGATCTATTATCACCTTTTGCTGGGTTCCTGGATATGCTGGTGTGGGGGGGGGGGGGGGTGATCAGGTAGATCAGATTGCAAAACAGAGTTTGAGTAGAGAAGTAGATGTTCATATATCCTGGGGGAGAGTGGAGCTGAGAGAAATAATTAAAGAGGGCTTAATGAAGGAATGGCAGAGAGGGTCGGAAAAAGAAATCAGTAGACTATATCAGTAGAGAAAAAATTGGAGAGGTTGCATTTTCTGTTAATTGTTTTACCGCTCTCTATAGCCCAATATGGATACAATTTGGAAGAGTTCGCCTTGACCGATGTGACTTTGTCTACACCAAGTTTGATGAGGATTTGTTTAAGTTAACCTTGTCTTTCGCTTTCTTAAGCTCATTGGCTACTTCAACTCTGTCTTCCCAAGGAACTGTAAGTTCAATGAAATAAACGATCTTCTCCAAGTCCGACCAGAATAGCATATCAGGTCTTGGTCTAGTGCTAACTATATGTGGAGGTTTAGCCATCTGTTGATAAAGATCTGCCATCATTTCCCAGGCTCCTCCACTATTTAGCTGCCTGGCTCTGTGCCTGGCTCTAAGTGGTCTAGCCTTTTTTCCCCTGACGTACAAAGTTAATTTGCCTACCCTCTTTACTAGTGGCTGATGAATGAACTTCTCTCCGTTTATCATCAACAGCAGCTGCCAAACATTTCAATACCTGGTTGTGACGCCACGTATCTCCCCTGGGAGAGACTGACCTTGCATCCTGATAGGATATGGCAGAGGCTGCACACACAAGAACATAGTGTGCATGTCTCATCCTCACCAAACCATTGATTTATGTTCTGGGGAGATGGGAGCACATCATGCGTAGCACCTATCATGATTCTGATCCTGCTAGCCTCCATGCTCCATAGATCTCTCCATTTTACATTCTTCTTCTTCTCCACTCCCTCCCAGTTCACCCACTGCCCTTGTTTTGCCTGCGACACTGCCTTAGTACATCTTAACGTCCCCTCCTGTCTATGTATTTCTTCCATTAACATTTTCCTCTTTTCTCCTGCAGAAGCCTTACCCCACGAGGGTTTTCCTGCGTCTCAGCCTAAGCCCCTGCCAAGGCTGAACATGGCCCAGGATATCCCTATGCCTAAGCGCTGATTGAGCTTGCTGAATCGCTTGTTTTTGTTTCCATTTCCTCCCTACATTAACTGTGGGTGCAACCCTCATCACTGGGTCCTTGGACTCAGCAAGAGTAATTTCCTTTTTCTTTTGTTGTAATTCTTTTTACAACAATTATTTTAAGAACAAGCAAATAAACTAAAAAACAGACAGGAAATAAGAAAGAAAGTAAGAGTAATTTCCAAAATAACTTTAGTGCACTTAAATTCTTCTGTCAGACAAGATATCGGCAATTCTACAATGCCATTCCCAAACAAGGCTACACTGCTTAGGCAGCGTGGACTTTATTTATCCTGGAACTTCATAAATGTGCAAGATTGCTCCATACAACATATAACACTGACAACATAGCAACGTTGGAGTAGCCTACCCACATAATGAATTGTAATACATTGTAATATTGGCCAATGACAGTTCTGTCATAGGCCTACATAGCTAAACAAGCAAATTAAAATTAAATACCAACGCAACTGAAATGTTTAACAATATTATAAAAATGACGTAGGTCACAGCGATCTCAATGATATGTGTGATTTGTGGTTTCCACACAGGGTAGCGCAAATGGCTCATCGATCCCACAATAGGTTATTAGAGCTCATCAGCACAGGTGGAGCTTGATTGTGGGGCTGGATGAGCAAACAGTTTTTGACCATGATACCGTAATGCTCCCGTTCTTTGTCTTTGGATCTTTTGAATAAGGTGAATCGCAATGATCGCAAGCAGAGGAACGTGAGTTATTGAGTGCACGCGTCCAACAGCTGAACCAGTCTACAAATCCCTCTGCGACTTTAAGTGATAAAAAGTCACCACAGAGCCTAAAAACCTCAACGTCATTCGTCACAAAAGTAGGAGAAAAAAACTCGGACTCGAGGAAGTTAACGGGGCCATGCACTGAGCCATCTTGGATGACGGGTCGAAACAACAATTGTTTTACTATGACTCCTTTCAGCTGCCCACCTCTCCTTTTCCTGTAAAAAATAAATAAATAAACGGCTAATAAAATTATTGAGGTGGCGTTTTGAAAAGAGATAACTTACATTTTATTAGTAGGCTACATGGTACAAAGATGATTATGAGCCTTTGATTGATATCCAGACTTTTTTTGCGAAGACACATTCCTGTTACCAATCCCCACTTGGAGTGAACGGAGATATCTACTTGGCCGCTGAGCACTGGTGGATTGTGGAAGTTTGCACTGCTCCTGGGGACCTAGGGTGTGACCACGAGGGTTTGCTCACCTTCCTCTGGCGAAGAGGAACCAAGCGGCGAGCGAGTGAGGAGCGCCTTTGTTCTCTTTTCTGACTTTCGCGGGACTTTCCACGGACCTTCACGGACGTTCATGGACAGTCATTCTCCTGGACGTGAGTAAAGTGTTCTCTTTACTAGGATTTCCATCAACAGGCCCGCAACGGGGGGTTTCTTAAAGGATTGTTTTCTTTTGTTTTCTTTGATCATATTATGCCGGCTTAGGTTATTACTATTATTAGGCTACTATTGCTTATAGCCTGTGTTGTAATGTATTCAAAATGAACAACGTTTAGGTAGGCTATTTTTGCCAAACCTGGTAACTGTGATATGCGTAGTATTTTATAGTTCATTCTAAAATAAGTAAACATTGAAATACTTAACCTTTTGTTGGTTTGCTTACTAGTAGGCCTACAGTGAGTGTCGATATATTTGTGTATGTTTAGTAGTGTTTAATATATATATATATATATATATATATATATATATATATATATATATATATATATATATATATATATATATATATATATATATATACAGGATTATAGCCGTAGGCAAATTTCAATCCTGACTGGAAGATGGTCCCTAAATAAATTTAAAAATAAAGCGAAATAAAACAAATCATAATATATAGTAAAACAGACACAAACTGATTAAAACATCATAACATACATAATAAACAGGGTTAACTGATCAACGGCAGTGGACAAATTATAAATTATCCCAGCTAGTGACCACATGTTTGATTTTCCAGAAGCCATTTTTTTTAGATGTTTGGAAAATGAGGTGAGAGTTGGTAGTTTGCGTATTGCACTTGGTATGGAGTTCCAGGTATTCGTTGCTATATAGGAAAAAAATGCCTGTCCAAAGGCACTTCTCCTAAAGGGAACTGTGCAATTACCTTTGCAGCCTGCTCTGGTTGGGCTGTTTGTATTCCTTTTGATATATTTCTGTAAAGGAGGTGGAGCAAAACCATAAATGATTTAAAAAAACTAAAATAGTGTCAGTGTATTTCACTGTGTTTTCCATAATTATTTAGCAACTCAAGTTTCTTTAAAATCAAACAGTGATGATACATTCATTTTTAAAACTTTCATAGCTTGTTTATATGTTGACTCTAGGGACTTTAGAATCGTCTTACAAGCTGAAGCCCAACTTGTTATGCAATAGGTCATGTGAGCCAAGATCATTGCATCAAAGTATAGCCTAGCTGCTTCAAAAGTAATATTGTTTTTTCTATAACTAAAGTTGGAAAAGTTCAATTTCATTTAGTTGACAGTTTTTTTTGTGTGCTGTTTGAAAGTCACGGTATTTCAATTCTTGAACTGTGTCAAGCTTTTTTTCTCCAACAAAAATATTAGGGTCTGTGTCAGACTTGTTTACTCTTTTGGAGAAATACATAGCAACAGTCTTCAACACATTTAAGTGCAGTTGAGAGCTCTCTAACCAGTTGCACACATTACTCATTACAGGTGTAAGTTATTTTGCAGCTTGCGCTTTGTCTTTGGTGTGAACATAGTACAGCCTCATCTGCAGTTGGCCGGTCACTGTTGGTGGACAGTAACTTTCCAAGTCATTTATGAATAAGCTAAATAATAGAGGTCCTAGAATTTAACCTTGGGGTACTCCTAGGTTATTCTCACAAGGCATATGTTTTGAACTCTAACACGTTGATGTCTTGAGGAAAGATATGATTCCATTCATTTTAGGGATTTCTCAGAGAAATTAAAATGAAAAAAAAATGAAGGGTGCTATTTGCATATTAATAAATTAAAATAGGGAATCCACACTAATAATTAAGGAAACAAGTTGGGCTAAATAACCTAGGGCCATGCCCTCTATTATTGGGGTAAAAGGGGTTACAAACACCATGTGATTGGCTGTGAGCTGAGGAGCACGAGACGATACGGTGGAATAACCTCCAAATGATCACATTAACTTATGTGTGATCTCGATATTAATATCTGTAGTTGGATGTACAACCCCAATCTAATAATATCCATACTTTTTCAAAGATGTGTCATCATAGGAGAACCAGACAATCCTACTACCTGTGCCCTGGTACATAAAATGAGGTGACCCATGTCGAAGCGTCACCGTGGGTCGGCTTAGCTCAGGAGGTAGAGCAGTTGTCTTGTTACTGAATGGTTGCTAGTTTGATCCCCAGCTCCTCCTAGCTGAGTGTTGATGTGTCCCTGAGCAAGATACTTAACCCTAACTGCTCCTGACGAGCTGGCTGTCGCCTTGCATGGTTGTCTGTCTGTCTGTCTGTCTCTCTCAAACATGGAAGAATAAGTTTCGAAGGGGTAATTATTTTAACACGCCTCCAGACAGAGCTCTCGATGACCGTCTGTGACGTGTTAGCCGGAAGTGGAAACTCCCATTAATAAACAAACACAAATAGTGACCAGTGCTGGCGAAGATTGTGTGATGTTTTTATCTGTTCTGACTCTGCAGCTGCTCTGGAAACCTAAGAGGGCGGAAATCAAAGGCTCAAACATGATATTATTAGGGACATTCTAGCTGTGTCATTTAGAATTGGGTTGAGATCTATTATCACCTTTTGCTTGGTTCCTGGACACGCTGGGGTGGGGGGGGGAATGATCAGGTGGATCAGATTGCAAAACAGAGTTTAAGTAGAGAAGTAGATGTTCATATATCCTGGGGGAGAGTGGAGCTGAGAGAAATAATCAAAGAGGGCTTAATGAAGGAATAGCGGAGAGGGTCGGAAAAATAAATCAGTGGTAGACTATACTATATCTCTTTACAATCTCAAGTTAAAATTAAAGCTGCAAGCAGCATTTTAGGGGTGCCAAGCCTAAAGCTGACCAATAAGACCCTGTCAGACCATTAAGACCCTGACAGACCATTAAGACCCTGAGGCAGACCATGAAGACCATGATAGACAACAAGCCGTTTTTGTTTCCATACGGTTGACAACGCTGGAATCACCTCAGCTTGGATCAGTTGATGGGGGTACAAAATGTCAGCATTTTCAGTTAATTGATATAGCTCCCCCTACCGCCTGATCTGGGTGAATTTGGAGAGGTTGCATTTTCAGTTAATTGTTTTACCGCTCCCTATAGCCCAATATGAATACAATTTGGAGGAGTTCATCTTGACCCATGCAAATTTGACTACACCAAGTTTGATGAGGATTTGTTTAAGTTAACCTTGTCTTTTGGCATAAAGTTATTTTTGGACGATTTTGAGCCTCTGGCGGCCATGTTGTTTTGTCAATCAACTTCATTTTACTTGAGAAGTTGTAATTTTGGTCCCCAACAGCCACTAAATTGGTCCCGCTCAAATCAAACATTCCGTCTATGAATTGTGGTGATTTTACATTACGTCAATGAACTGGCCACGCCTTTTTCGATGCCACGCCCTAATTGAAAATATTTTCAGTTTATCTTGTTCAGAATTTGATTTTGAACAACTTTTGTATTGGACTCAAGATCATAGGAGTCCAATTTGATGTTGATATAAGCATTTAAGTCTTACAAGTTTTAAACCACACCCTTTTTTTTTTTTTGCTATAGCGCCACCTTTGGGCCAATCAGTGTAATATTTGCTCTCTGTTAAACTTGAGTCAGCCTCTACAGCTGTAGTAACTTTCATAAAAAGCGTGCGAGCGGTTTAGGCTGTGTAAGTCAAACGTGGCGGAATAATAATAATAAAACTAACAATTACAATAGGTTGCCTTCGCACCCTAAAAATATGGGGGCAGGACTAGATGTCTGGTGTCTGGTTACCAGACCCCAGAAGAACAAAATGTCTTACGTGTCCGGTGAGTAGATGCTTTAGGCAATATAACCATTCAACATCCTATTTTATTCTATATATTATGTTATTTATTTGTTGCCGATAACCTATCATGTAAAATAAAGTGTCTGTTTGTTTATATAGACCAGATATCGTACTTCTATACGAAACCTTAGTAATCAACACATAGCGGTGGTCGATTCGTTGTTTAAATGCAGTGGTTTGGTTGAATAACACAATTTCTGATCACTATCAACAAGTTTCCTGGGGGGGTTACTGGGGAAGCGTTTGTGGGGTACTAACAACTGGACATACCTAAATAATTGGTTGAAATTAGTGTTTTGACCACAAGCTGAAAAAAGAGCAGAGTGTTCGCCATTTTTCTTTGTCTTCTCATACAGTAACTGCGGAGGGCAAAAGTATAATTATGTTGCCGTTTTTTTAACTCGGTGAGGTTGTGTTCCCACCTTGTAATTAACGAATGAATGACATACCGCAATTGTTAACATCGATCTCTCATAGTAACCAGTAGTGAAGCCCACAATTCTCGCAAAGCATCACAAGTTGGTGGAAACTTGTGGATTAAAGATACCTCTAGTCTGGTCAGTTGTTGTTGTACATTGATTGGCTAAAGCATAAATTCATATCCCATGGGGATGGTACAGCTATGAGTGGCCTCATTGGCAAATCTTATGAAATGGTATTCCTAAACCTATTATCTGCACTTTAACAAATTTTGGCATGAAATTAAGAAGGTTAAACATTTAATTTATTAAGCCGATGTATCTTTCTGGTGTAATGAGGCATGTATTTTATTTTAAACGTAGGCCTACTGTCCTGTTGACTTGTTCATACAGTATAATACTGTACAGAATAACTAAGTGATTCTGGTCTGTGTCCCTCAGGTCAGACCTTGTCGTCACGGTTGCGACGGAGTTTCTCCTACTTGGTAAAAATGTTTTGGGAAGCAGTTGAGTTCGTCGGCTATTAGTAAGTAACCCCCCACAGAATCAGTCTATTAATAATATCTAAGAGTAACCTTAATTACCTAACACTGAACGCACAAAGGGTTTCCCACAGCAGTTTACAGCTTAGGCGGCCGCCTAAGCAACACACGGCTGCCACCTTAACCACTACGACTTCATTCAATCTCTGTGTAAAGATCAGGCTGCAGGGCAACAGTCTGACAGCTTGCATGAAAAAAGGCATTATATATACCAAAATGACAACTGTATTAACCAAATTTTCTGTGGGAAACCCTGTCACCGTGTAGCACTCTCTCCCCGTGAAAATATTCTTTTTTTTCATCTATATTTTGGAAATATTCTTAGCGAATTGTATTAACACTGGGGTATGTTGAGTCTTGTTTTAATAAAATAACTATTTTAAGTTAATTGTTTGATTTACTGAAGGGAACATAATCTTGTGTTCAATGTAATTGTATACACACCCACATTTAAAGAGTTTTATCTGTACGTCTGATCAAATCACCCGTGTTCAGCTTCACGACAATAGTGGAGATAGATCGTTGGGGTAAAATTGTCCCTGGATCATCACGGTTCCCTGATGACAGAGAGTAAGTACTGTGCTCAAATGTTCTCGACTAAAACTTTTAAATCCTAAGTCATAAGTTTGAACCCTCACTAGCCAATTCCAACAATGATATGACCTCTACTCGCTCTCTCTGCCTCGCTCAGTCCTCCAGGTGGCGGGCGCATGGGCAGGATATACTACAGGGGAGGGCCCGATCCCCCATCAATGGGATGAGGAAGGTGAGAACTAATATTTTAATGTACGGGGGCATTCTTTGGCCATATTGTTGTTTCAACATTTCTAGAAGCACAATTAAAGTAAATTAAGAGGACGGCTGAATGTAAATAAATGAGATAACCCACACTGCCATTATTAAATACCAAAACATATTTATTTATTTTTTCAAAATATCCTTATGGGCTTATGGTTTTTCTTATAATATTAATAGATGTTCTGCACTGACATGTTAAATTTCTCCTTGTAGGTAAACGCCTACACATCCAGTGTAGGCGATGGGCGCATGGCATGTTTACATGTCTGCAATCATGGTCCTTGGTTGCCTCTGCCGTTGGCAGATTTTGATGCCATCCTGGGAATTCCTACATTGTAGGGGCCAGGCTGGCTGATGTGGCAGCCGACTTCAGCTCTGCTCTATCCGCTCACTTGCCTTCATTCTTTCTGCTTCTCACCATTTACTAACCCAGTTGTTCATTTCAAACCCTGAAATATACATTGATGATGAAGTTATGATGTTGAGTTATGTATACATATTAACAGCTAAATTACTATTTACATCACAACTGTTTATTTGAGAAGTTTCAATTTGACTTTCGTCCTCACCACAGCACTTATACAGCGCTAGTTAAATTTGTTAATGACCTAAGAATGAACATGGATGACAAGAAACTGTCAATATTAGTACTTTTAGACTTAAGTGCTGCTTTTGAAACAGTTGATCATGACTACAGCATTATGTTGGCCTCTTCGGTTCAGTTTTAGACTGGTTTAGGACTTATTTGTCCGGCAGAGACTATTTTGTTTCCATTGGTGACCATTTCTCGGCTAACACTAGCATAAGATGTGGGGTTCCTCAAGGCTCCATTTTGGGACCTGTCCTGTTTAATCTGTATATACTACCACTGGGAAATATCATTAGAGAACACGTTTTCATAGCAATGCCGTATACACACAACTTTACATATCTTTATCACCCAATGACATCAGCCCTATCGATAAACTGGTTGAATGCATTGATCATATCAACCTGTGGATGACAAGTTATTTCCTACAATTGAACAAAGATAAGACAGAGGTCTTTAATATCGGGGCAAAGGACCAGAGAGAGATACTGTGTACTAATTAAAAATCCCTGGTACAAAACGCCAAGCCCCTAGCAAAACTCTTGGTATGATTGTAGTCCCTGATTTGAATTTTAAATCTCACATGAGTAATGTAACGAAAACCGCTTTCTATCACCTTAGAAATATTGCTTAAGTGCAACCGCTTCTCTCCCAGGCAGATACTAAGAGACTAATGCATGCTTTTATTAGCAGGCTTGATTATTGTAATGCACTCCTATCTGGCCTTCCTCAAAAAGCTACAAAAAGAGGCCACAGATCATACAGAATGCAGCAGCACGTGTACTGACCAAGACCAGAATGAGAGCACACCTCTCACCTGTCTTAAAGTCCCTTCATTGGTTGCCTGTCAGATTTAGAATCGATTTTAAAATCCATTGTAGTGTACAAAACCTCAGAGGCGGACAGAGTACACAGCTTACTTACTTGAGTAAAAGTACAGATACCCCTTGCTAAATTTTACTCAAGTACAAGTAAAAGTACTACAGTCAGATGTCTACTTAAGTAAAAGTACTGAAGTACTTGTTTTTAAAAGTACTTGAGTATCAAGAGTACAAGAGTATGTTTTCTAAATATTGCATTACTACTGCCACAGTGCTTACATTTATGTATAGAAACGTCCTACATGGAGTTATGAAAAATGTTAAAACATTGGAGAATGTAAAAGGAATTGAAAGTAAAATCAAGTAATTTTCATCTTTTTACCATGGCAATAGCACAATAGTATACTTAAGCAACAGATCACGCCAGGCTGTGGTATGTGCTCATTCTACCACTGTTAAGGGGCGTTGTCCGGCCCCGACGCGCAGCGGAGGGCCGGCGACCCCCTTCACAGTGGTATAATAAGCACATGCCACTGACTGAAGTGATCTATTGCTTTTATACAACGGTTACTGTTATGGCGAAACGAAAGTCATAGACACACTACATTTAAAAAGAAACCAAGAAAGTCAAAGTAGCCGTTTTGTTAAAGACTACCAAAAAGTAGTCCCTCCTGGCTGCCGCTATGCATCAACGGTCGCTATGCAACACACTTTAACGTCCCTCCGAGAGAAGGCTCCGATAGAGCGGTTCGCCGGCAATTTATCCTATGGAGCAGTTCACTCGCCGTGTGCTTAAGCTTTCGTTAGTCTCTCCATCGCCTTGCTCACTTCCGGAGTAACAACATTTACACCCTCTCCATCATCCAACACATGTTTTACTTTGTAACTGTTTCTACTTCCAGGCGCGGAGTGATATGCAAACTTTCACAAAATGATCGGGCGTCATAGCAGTTATGTATATGCTCATTATACAACAGTTGGGAACCAATCAGATCACTGGATTTAGGTCCCCCGTTGTATGAAGTATAACAGTATACTCAAGAACATAAAAACAATTGCTCAGCTTACATAAATATGCAATATCAGAAAAGAAAATTCAGCTAACAATTCTATGTATGTGTGAGTTTCTCCGTTTTTTTATCAATCAAATCAACAATCGTCTCTCATCTAATTCTGACCATGGAGTTGGCTTTGGCGGAAAGCAAAGGTGATTGCTGATAGGCTGAAGGCTGTCCTAATCAGTTTGAGAGGGAATCACGTTTGAGAGGGAAACAACAAATTGAGGGTTTCCGTGATTTTTCTTTTCTCCTTTTTTATTTTTCAGAAGGAGTAACGGGTACTCACGGTTATGGATGGAAATGTAACGGAGTAAAGAGTACAATATTTGCCTCTCAAATGTACTTGAGTAAAGTCATGAGTACTCCCAAAAAATGATACTCGAGTAAAGTACAGATCCCTAAAAATTGTACTTAAGTACTGTACTCAAGTAAATGTACTCCGTTACTGTCCGGCTCTGCAAAACCTACCCACTACAGCATACACTACATTATTTTAGTGTATTCCCCCTCTAGATCCTTAGGGTCCTCTGGCACAGGCATTTCAGTTGTTTCCCGGGTGAGGACAGGGACCTACGGGGAGGCGGCTTTAAGTGTCAATGGTCCTCGCCTCTGGAACAGCCTCCCACAGGAGCTGAGGACTTCACAATCTGTAACCACATTCAGAAGTAACCCTAAGACATACCTATTTCGCTGAGCGAAATAGGTCTGTGTATCACCAAGTGATATAGATACAGATACATTTTGTGATCTATAAACATAGAGAGAGATTTTTTTTTTTTAGGGGTCCAAGCCAACAGGTTGGATCCCTATTGTTTTTGTAGTGTTTATTTTTATTATTTGTACCTCCCTAAAAGTGGTACCACAGCCCAAACCGTAAATGGTGCAGGGACGCCAATTGCATGACTAGATCCAGATCTCTTCGGACTACGCAGACGACAAAATCCAGACACGCCGGTCACTAGGTGGCGCTATACCAAGGGAAAACGCGTTTGGGGCTATAACTCCCACACCGAACCTCCCACAGTCAAAAACTTGTACCCACATATTCACTGGAGTCTGCTGCATCTTTTGGCCTAGGCCACGCCCATTTGCGTCTATGAATATTTTTCGCTAAATCGCGAAAACCGCAAAACTTTTCCATACTCCTCCCACATTTCTTGACCAATCGACACCAAACTTTGCACACGACATCTTCAGACGCACACGCAAAGAAATTAAAGGACAGTTTTTTGATTCGACCTTCGACGACGAAACGGTAGCGTTTTGAATATTTGTTTATGAGCTAAATTAGACGTGGAAAATCAAAAATCCAAAGAAATCCAAAATTAGACATCGGAACGAGTCCAAATTGTACACACATGTTGGTGCTAACCTTAATGTCGTTCGATACAAATTTCGGAATATTTCGCCATTAGGGGGCGCCATAAACGAGGAAATTGTATATCTTCTACAAAATTTCGCCGCGAAAACGCTACACTGACTTCTCGCTACTCCTACCACAGTCAAGTCCTTTGTATCCACAGGTTCAGGGTAGCGTTTTGAACACATGCTTCGCGTTGTGCCGGCGAAACGCACATTTCTTGTCGCGTTGTGCCGGCGAAATGCACACTTCTTGGACCCCTGCATAACTGCTTGCAGTTCTAGTTTACTATTGTTTTACTTATATTATCATTTATTTTCACTGTAATGTTGTATTCAAATTGTACTGCTGTATCTTTTTGCTGTTCTGTTAAGCACCTTGTATTGTAACTTTGCACGAAAGGCGATATATAAATAAAGTTTGTATTATCTCACCCAAGGTCTCTTCTCTTACCTGGAGTATCTCTGTTTCTGGTCGCCCCCAATGCCTTCGCTGGGGTCTCTGTCTGAACATGATGGATCTGGGGTTCTGGTCTCCACTGTAAACCTAGCCTCCTATCCAATACCTGCCTACCAGACTAGGGCCTGAACCTGCCACCACAATCAACGCAAAGTTTTTAACTAGTTGTTTATCCTGTACCACTGCTGCTCCCAAAACATTTACTTTACGTCCTGTGTATGTTTTTAGCCTCACTCTACATGAGCGTAGCTCTGGCACCTCCTTCCCCCATAACGCTTTGTACACAGAGCAGTTCACTACTGTTACCCACAACCCGAGTCTATTTCAAATTGCTGTCTATCCCCATTAACAGCCAATGTCTGGATAAATGGCTCCTCTGCTGGTGTCTAGCTCATCTAGTTTGTACAGTGTAAACATGGCTTCATCTCAGTCTAAGTCATCTTTTTCACTCCCCCCTGACGGACATAAAGTGTTCCTTGAGTCTTCCCATGCTTCCCTGTCAGTACTCTATCCCCTCTAGCCTGTGAAGCGCTAGCTGAGCCATTTGACCTACACACTTTTTGAATGTGGCCAATTTGACCACACTTAAGAGGTTACTTTAATAAACCTAGTCCCTAGCCCTGTATTGCTCACATTCACACCTGTTACACATGTTATACTGGTTTTAAGCCTGGACCTGGGTTCTTCCAGCCGCAGTTGGTCTGCTGACCGTAGTTATCTCTAAGGGGAATGGTGGTGGAGAAGAACAGATAGGTAGGTGGGGGCCAGACCATGGAGAGATTTGTAAACAGTCAAGAGGAGTTTGAAATTGATGTGGTAGCGGATGGGGAGCCAATGGAGTGAAGCCAGGACTGGGGTGATATGATCGCGTTTTTTAGTGCAGGTGAGGAGTCGGGCGGCTGAGTTCTGAACCAACTGCAGGCGGCGTAGCTTGGATCGATCGATGCCAGTATAGAGAGAATTACATTAGACCAGTTGTGAATTGATGAAAGCATGGATGACTCTCTCAAGATTGCTCTGGGGTAGGTAGGCTTTGATCTTGGCTAGGGTTCAGGTGGAAAAAGCTCTTCCTAACTACTGCACTGACCTGTTGTTCAAACTTGAATTTACTGTCAAAAATCACGCCCAGATTTCTGACAGAGGGCCTGATGTTAGAGGCAAGGGGGCCCAGGGTGTTGGTGGAGAAGGCCGGAGAGGTTTTGCCAAAGACAACTAACTCAGTCTTGCTCTTATTAAGGTTGAGGAAGTTCGCCCCTATCCATGCCTTGATCTCAGCTAGACAGTCACGCCGAAGATGGAGTGCAGCCTGCCCATCAGCCTTAAGGGGGATATACAGCTGGATGTCATCTGCAAAGCAGTGGAAGGAGATCTTATGTTTTGCCAGGATATCCCCTGAGGGTAAAATTAAAAAGAGGATGGGACCTAGAATAGAGCCTTGAGGGACCCCGAAGGTGAGGGGGGCGGGAGAGGAGATGGAGTCTCCAAGCTGGACAGAGAATTTCCTGTCAGCCAGGTAGGACCGGAAGAACTCCAGGGCTGTGCCTTTGATGCCCACATGATGATCAAGCCAAGCCAACAGGATCCTGTGATCCACCATGTCGAAGGCTGCTGTTAGATCTAAAAGCACCAGGATCACAGGGCTACCTGAGTCAGCGGCTAAGAGCAGGTCATTCAGAACTCTCAAGAGCGCAGTCTCTGTGCTGTGGGCTGTTCTAAAGCCAGACTGGAACTTCTCATAGATGTTGTTATTGGCTAGGAAGGCTTGCAGCTGGACATAAATCACTCGCTCAAGGACTTTGGATTGGAAGGGTAGTTTGGAGATAGGCCTGAAGTTTGAGAGGATAGCGGGTTCTAGGTTGGGCTTTTTAAGCAATTGCTGCACCACAGCATGCTTGAAGGCAGCCGGGACGCAACCAGAGGTGAGGATGGTGTTGATCAGCAGCAGGAGGAAGGGGGCAACCGAGTCGAGGACAGTAGCATCCTTGAGAAGACGGGAGGGTAGACAGTCAGAGGGGCAGTTGGAGGGCCGCAGATGTCTGACTGCGTCAGAGAGGGAGGATAGGGAAACAGGCTCAAACTGCTTGAGGACAGCTGGCAGGGGGAGGGGCAGGGAGAGTGATGGCAGAGGTATCTGGAGGCCTTAGTGCTACAACCTTGTCAATAAACAATTTCTGAATACTTTCACATAGGGCGGGTGAGGGCACAACAGCGGATTCATTACGGGGATTTATGAGAGAATTCAGTGTATTAAAAAGAACCTGGGATTTGTGACTGTTTCTGGAGACCAGGGTGGAAATGTACTGTGTTTTAGCAGTTTTAACGGCTCGGTGGTAGTCTGACAAGCAACTACGGAGGATTTGGAGGGAGACGTGAAGGCGGTCCTTCTGCCACTTACGCTCCGCCCGCCTACAGGCGCGCCTGAGGTTGTGCGTTGCTTGGTTGAGCCAGGAAGTTTTTTGCGTTTGGGTTTGAAAGGGGCAATAGAGTCCACAATGCCAGTGCAGGCAGATGAGAGCATAGAGTGAAGCTCATCAGCAGTGTACTCAGAGTCTATCGGTCTACACAGGGGGGAGTCATTGAACACAGCTGGAAAATGTCCGGCAGTAGAGGAGTTTAGCGTGCGGGATTTACATTTACATTAACATTTAGGGCATTTAGCAGACGCTTTTATCCAAAGCAACTTGCAATAAGTAAATTTGTCATAAGAAGTGCATCAATATATCGCTGTCGGTACAGAAAGGATGTTCATAGAACCAAGTGCAAGTACAACAATCGCTAGGCTAACCAATTCCCTGTGTTATAGCAATGATAGCAGCTACTGCAGTTGCTACACAGTGAAGTACTATAATACAATGCAATACAACACAACACAATACACTGTACAATGGTGGCCAGAAGGGGGAGGGTGGCTATACAGAGTCGAGGTGGACTCTGAACAGGTGAGTCTTGAGTCTTTTCGGAAGATAGTGAGCAACTCTGCGGTACTGAGCGGCAGGGAGCTCGTTCCACCACTGAGGTCCCAAAACCGAGAAAAGTTGTGACTTTGCTGAACGGCCATTGCTAGCTCTTAGCGATGGCGGTACCAGACGTCCAGCTGAGGTAGTTGAGCTGGGGTGTGTGGCTTTAGCAATGCTTGGAGGTAGGCAGGGGCAGTTCCATTGACTGCCTTGTATGCCAGTACCATCGTCTTAAATTTGATGCAAGCTACTACAGGGAGCCAGTGGAGGTCCCGGAAGAGGGGGGTCACATGGGAGAACTTCGGTAGGTTGAACACGAGGCACGCTGCCGCATTCTGGATGTGCTGCAAAGGTTTAATCGCAGAGGCAGGAAGTCCAGCCAGGAGTGAGTTGCAGTAGTCGAGGCGGGAGATGACCAGTGATTGGACTAGAAGCTGAACTGCTTCCCTTGTGAGGAAGGGCCGGATTCTGCGGATGTTGTAAAGTGCAAATCTGCAGGATCGGGCCACCGCAGTGATGTTTGCGGTGCAGCATAACTGATTGTCCAATACCACACCGAGGTTTCTGGCAGTTGGAGAAGGAGATACAGTGATGTTCTCTACGGTGACCAGTAAATCCATGTGTGGGCAATCACTCTAATCCCTTGGATTAGGAGGAGCTCGGTTTTGTTGAGGTTAAGCCTCAGGTGATGGGCAGTTGTCCAGGTGCTGACATCCGCCAGACATTCCGATATGCGTGTTGCAATCAGGGCTTTATCAAATGAGGGGAAAGAGAAAAATAGCAGCGACAATAGAGTGTCGTCAGCATAGCAGTGATAGGAAAAGCCGTGTGATGCAATTACCGAGCCCAGAGATCTGGTATAGAGGGAGAACAGAAGAGGCCCCGGTACAGAGCCTTGAGGGACACCAGTTTCAAGCATGCAAGGTTTGGACAAGGAGCCATTCCATGTCACTTGATAGGTGCGGTTCGTCAGGTAGGATGTGAACCAGGAAAGAGCAGATTCAGCGATGCCAAGTTCGGCAAGAGTGGCAAGGAGGATCTGTTGGTTCACTGTGTCAAATGCTGCGGACAGGTCGAGGAGAATGAGAACCGATGAGAGGGACGAGGCTCTGGCAGCACAGAGGGACTCAGTCACTGCGAGGAGAGCCGTCTCAGTGGAGTGTGCCTTCTTGAAACCTAACTGGTGAGGGTCAAGGAGGTGGTTAGATGAGAGATAGGGGGACAGTTGGTTAGCAACGGCACGTTCCAGTGTTTTAGACAGGAATGAAAGAAGAGATACCGGTCTGTAGTTCTGGATGTCGGTGGGATTAAGAGTTGTTTTTTTGAGGAGAGGCTTTATTCTGGAAGTCTTGAAAGACGCTGGAGCAATGCCTGAAGTGAGGGAGGAGTTGATAATTGAGGTGAGAAATGACAGGATGTCGCTTGAGACATCCTGGAGGAGAGAGGAGGGGATAGCGTCAAGGGGGCAGGTGGTGGCATGGTTAGATGTTATTATTCTGTTGACCTCGTCAGAGGTGAGAGGGCTAAATTGGGTAAAGACAGAGGAGGGGATGGGAGGAGGGAGAATGGAGGCAGGGATAAAAGAGGAGCTAATGTCCTTCACTACCTGAGCATGGGACTGACACAGTGAACAGAATTGGGGAGTGGTCGGAAAAAGACTTGGCACCGATTTCATTAACAGGGACAGAAATACCATTGGACAGCACAAGATCTAATATTTGACCCTTTTCATGCGTTGGGCCGGTGACAGCTCGCTCTAGACTAAATGAGTCAAGGAGGTTCAAGAAGTCCTGGGTCAAAGGCTGTGACTCACAGCAAACATGGACATTAAAATCACCAGATATTAAAATGTTCAACCATCGCAAACAGTTCTAATAACTGATTCATATGATTCAGCAAAGAAGCGCAAAAAGGTCCCTGGGGGCATCCATACTTGATGTTATGAAGTCTAGTCTAAAGGAACAATCTGTTTTGATGGTTTTATGTCATATTCTACAAACTTCTGCGTTTCCTGAACACTCATATTTTGGAAGAAGGAGAGGTTTACGTAAAGACCATAGAGAGTATATAAAGTGGATGTAGCATCCGGGCAGGCCTCAGATGTTCCAACTGCATCCAATGTCTTGGTTTATGCGCATCGCCATCTTAGTGTGACTCGTCATAGTTTGACTCGTCCTCATTTCCTTTAAGTAACCTCCGAGTCGAGGTGAGAGTAAGCGGCTAGCTGTCACTCAAGAGGCCGCGCCCCTAATTATTCTTAGATTTTAACCTCCAATACAATAAAACCTAGCCTCCTAAAAAAAAAATATCTTGCTGTGGTTGGGGCTTGGTAAAGACACGTAAGGGCTTCCGAACCGCCGAGTTTTTTTGAAGGTGGCATAATGGTGTGTTCCTGAATCCTCGGACGCCAGCCTTCCGAGTCGGAAGTCGGGAAATCTCCCAGCTTTCTTGCGGCATTTCTCTGAGACACGCCCCCTTTTTGTCTTCATCTCTCGGAATTCGGCCCCGTTTACACGAGGACGCTTGCGGGTAAAAACGACAAAATATTTTATCGGAAGTGCATTTCGTTTAGACGGTGACGGCGTTTTTGGGGCATGAAAACGCATAAATCTGAAACCACCCTCCAGAGTGGAAAAGTTGAATACGCTCCGCCGTAGCTTTTCCGTCTACACTGCCAAGACGCAAAACACTGCTCAGATCTGCTCACGTCGCATACGCGTTTACGTCACATACATGTGCCAGTACAAAGAAATAAACATGTCAGATTATTTCCATGCTTCGGACCTTCAAGCTGCTCTGGCAGCTCTAACAAGCCTACAGGAGTCTTTCCACGAAATGTACAAGATATGTACAGATAGTATTACTGAACAGAGAAGGATCTTTTTGGTTTTTGTGGCACGGATAAGAGAAGAACGAAGATTCTACGCATGCGCTCAGACATGGCGGTGTTGTGTGATAGTGTATCACAGCACCACCTAGCCGCCTGGCATGCATACCCAATCGAATTCCACACACTTTTGCGTCACCGTATGCACGCAGATTTCCTCCCGAAAACGCTCGTCTAAACGCGGAATAAAAAGTGAAGACGCAACGCCACTTTTGCGTCTTCTGTTCAGCCCGTCATCGTGTAAACGTAGCCTGAGAGTAGACCGAGAGCAGTGATGACACTCTCAACAAAAATGGTTGCGCTCGTGAAGAGATTTATTTTCTTTGTAAAATTTGGCTAGTAAGTACGGACAGTGTACATCGATCCACACTTTGACCATTTTGAGTACAACTTCCGGGTCCTTTCAGTACCCTTATTTTCGCCCCCTTCTTAATTGGAACGACCTACGCACTCACTAAGTATAGTGAGTGCGGATAGTATTGATATTGGAATACAGCATATAATTCCCAGCGATTTGAACGCGCCATTTATGACCGTCTGTGTCGTACCTGTGACGTGTGTACCGGAAGCTGAAACTCACATTGGTAAACAGGGCCTGGCGAAGATGGTGTACGTGTCCGACGGTGAGTAGATACGATGATTTAGGCAATATAACCACTCATTAACCTTCTTTATTCCGGGTAGGGTTATTTCTTTGTTGCAGATATCATATCATGTAAAAAAAAAAAAGTAAATGTTCGTTTATATAGACCAGATATCGCACTCCTATACGAAACCCTACTAATTAACACATAGCTGAAGCTTCTACAATATTCTACCATTGAAAAGCAAACATTTGCATAGTGTTTGTCAACTCGGTGCCTAAATGTAGTGGATTTGGTTTTATAACACAATTCACGATCGCATATTAGCGATTCTTCTAGTCTAGTCAGTTGTCGCGCATTGATTGGCTAAAGCCTGGTGCTATCCATTTGTATGGTACGCCGCTACGTGCTAGTCGTAAATTGTAAATCCCCGATCTTTCTTACCGCATTTCACGGAGGAACGCCCTCTTTTGGTCTGTCCTGCTCGCTATTCTGAAAGTAAAGCCCGAGATAATTTTTTTGTATTTGTACCACGTTGTTCATTTTAAATGTTCTTACACATTTAATTACATTGCTACTTTATTCGGTCTTGCTGTGCGTGCAATAAAATATAAAGTTGCATTGTTTGTTATTGAGCTGGTTTGCTAAAGAGGCTAATGTAGCTAACAATGACTAGCCAATGAGAAACGGCAATGCTATAGCGCTGCAAGCCAGGAAATTACGTCACATTCTCACAACTGCAGGTCGGACGTACCGGCGTACCATACAAATGGATAGCAATTAGTAGTTAAAGATCCCATGGGGATGTTACAGGTATGAGTGCCGTCATCGGCAAATCTTAGTTATAAAATGTTACTGATAAACCTATTGTCTTCCCCATAACAAGCCATTAAGAAGGTTAAACTATTGGTTTATTAAGCTGATATGTCCTTGGGTGTCTTGAAAGGCGCCTCTAAATTAAATGTATTATTATTATTATTATATACATTTTTGATATAATGAGACAAGTATTGTTTTAAACGTACTGTCCTTTTGACGTGTTCCTACAGCATCATACTGTACAGAATAACTTAGTGATTCTGGTTTGTGTCCCTCAGGTCAGACCTTAGGGTCGTCACGGTCACGATGGAGTTTCCCCAACCTGGCAAAAATGTTTTGGGGAATAGTTGAGTTCGTCGGCTTGTTGTGAGTAACCCACCACCAAATCAGTCTATCAATATCTAACAGTAACCTCAATAACCTAACAGGGAACTCGCCGCATAGCACTCTCTACCCGTGAAGATATTCTATGGCAATTTTTTATTCTATCTATATTCTGGAAATATTCTGTTTAATTCATAACCAATAGCTACTTTATCCTTGTTTTAATGAAAACGGCATCCAATTGTATTAACTTTGGGGTAGGTTAAGTATTTGTCTAAATAAAAAAATATTTTAAGTTAATTGTTTGATTTACTCAAAGGAAATGTCTTCAATAGTATACACACCCACATTTAAAGTTGTATCTGTACGTCTGATCAAATCACCCTTGTGTTCAGCTTCACGACAATAGTTCAGTCGGATCTTACAAAGGATAAAATTGTCGCTGGATCATCACGGTTCTCGGATGGCAGAGAGTAAGTACTGGGTTCAAATGTTTCTCCACTAATGGTGTGATCCAGATGCCACGGACACCAGCCTACCGAGTTGGAAGTGGGGAAATTGCCCAGCTTTTTTGCGGCATTTCACGGAGGCACGCCCCCTTTTGGCCGAGCCCCCTCGGAATTCTGAGTATACCGAGTTCAGTGATGACGCTCTCAACAAAAATGGCTGCGACCGTAAAGAGATTTATTTTCTTTGCATTTGTACCACGTTGGGTCATTCTAATGTTGATTTTAAATGCTCTAACACACTTTATTACACCAATTTATGCATTGCATGGGCTTGCTGTGCATGCAATACAATGTAAAGTGTTTGTTTTCAAGCTGGTTTGCTTAAGAGGCTAATGTAGCTAACAATAAACAAAGACTAGCCAATTTCATGAAACAATCAAAGACGAACGGGAACGCTATAGGTGCTCCGAGACCGGATATTACGTCTCAAGTGCAACTCGAAAGGCTGGTGTCCGAGGCATCTGGATCACAGAAGAACACTTTCAATCCATAATTCCGAACTCGTCGCATCTTTGAACCTCACTAACCAATGAACTGACTTCTTTTACTGTTCTCTCTTCCTCGCTCTCAGTCCTCCAGGCCCCCCTGGTGGCAGGCGGCGCATGGGCAGGATAAACCATGGGGCGGGGCCAAGTGCCCCACCAATGGGAGGAGGAGGATGAGGAAGGTGAGAACTAATATTTTCATGTAATTCCAAAGGGGGCATTTTGTGGCCATATTGTCGTTTCAACTTTTCTAGAAGCACAATGAACATAAATGAAGGATGTGCTTTAATGTGATCTTAATAGATCAGATAATCCACACAGCCATTATTAAATACCAAGACGTATGCATATATGTATTTTTTATATCCTCAAGGGCTTATGGTTTTTCTTATAATATTAATAGATGGTCTGAACTGACATGTTTCATTTCTCCTTGTAGGTAAACGCCTACACATCCAGTGTAGGCGATGGGCGCATGGCATGTTTACATGTCTGCACCCATGGTCATTGGTTGCCTCTGCCGTTGGCAGATTTTGATGCCATCCTGGGAATTCCTACATTGTAGGGGCCAGGCTGGCTGATGTGGCAGCCGACTTCAGCTCTGCTCTATCCACTCGCTTCCCTTCATTCTTTCGGCTTCTCACAACTTACTGACCCATGTGTTCATTTCAAACCTTGAAGATTAAGTTATTATGTGCTTTATATCCCTCAGATTTAAATAAAGATTTACAATGTCAAAATGTTTCTTTGCGAAGATCCGGTCATGTAATAAAATGAAGACTCAACAAATTGTTCGACAATGACAGAAAACGCTATTTACAGAGTAGAGAAACGTCAACAATTTGACCATGTTCTTTCAAAACCCATTTGTTTTGTCCTGGGGATCTGTTCTTAATGTAAAAAAAAAAAAACGATTGCATTCATATGATCCAAATAAAGAGACAACAAAATGGTAAACATCCATCGAAATGACCATCGTCACTCAGCCGGGTTCACCACACGAAGGCGGCTCTCTCGCGGAGCATGCGGACACCGAAGCGCTGCCACTCCCGCTGGTGGATCCACATCTCCTGGGAGGTGTCCAAGCAGGCCAGCACCGCCCCTCCCTTCCAAGAGATCAGCCAGGGGTCCATGTCCTGCAGGGGGCGCCATCGTATGTGCAAACAGTGAAACTGAAACGTTGGCGTCATGACACAAATGTAGACTTTCATAAAATTCAAAACGCAAAATGATAAGAGGGTTGCAGTATACTCCCAGGACTCACTCTAGAAATGCCAATACAATACAGATCACTCTATTTCAGAAAACAGTTCCACCGCGATATGGTATGTTGATGGTTTGATTTGATAAACATGTTAAATGTTTAGACAACATGCATACATTCAACTAATATAACTCCTTTTGAAGATATTTGTTACTGAACAATGTAATACTATCGCTTAAATAAAACAGCCAAGCAGCATTTCCAAGGTTACCTTGGGGCGTGTGATGACCTCAACATTGTCCACCAGCCTTCGGAAGGACGGTGGCATCTTGTTGATGATGCGATGGAGCAGGAACTCCTGAGCACCGTGGAACATCAGTCCTCCCCCCACCACCAGGATGGAGCTGTACATTTTGCGCTTGGTCTCGTCCGACGCTGTCAATACATAGGTAATAAATACATTACATTTAAAACCGAGAAAGAGATCGGCAGCATTGTCTTGTGGTTAGGGAACTTGGCCATAATAACCAACTGTATGTACTATTCAATGTACTAAACAGACAATATAAGGCCAATAAGGTCCCTTTTGCTCAGTAAACAAAATGTGGCATATTCGATGAAAAGGTTACACTGAATTATTGTTACTGTAGCAGGGCGAGTGCTCAGATCATTTTTGACCAGGAAGTGATTAACACAGTACCCCCCCCCCCCCCCCCCCCCCCCCGGGCGCCCCCTCACCGCAGCAGTCAATGCTATGCAGGATGGCCTTGTCCAAGCCCAGGGCCTTGCTCTCAAACTGGCCCATGATGGCCGACTTCCTGGACAGCAGTGCGGAGGGCTGCTGCTCCTCCGCCTCTCCTGGGCCCATCAGGCACTCTGCCTGGGCCGGTCCCAGCTCCATCTCCCCCTGGCTGCCTCCAGCGCCGCCGCCGCCGCTGCTGAGCCTGTGCGGGTCGGAGGGCTCCGCGCTGCCGCCTGGGCCCGTCAGCTCACTGTCCACCGCCCCCGCGGGCCTGGAGAGGGGCTTGCGGTCCGCGGAGCATTTGGAGGACTGCTCAGAGAAGAGGTGAAGGAGGGAGAGGATGAGGTATTGAGAGGGTTTAGCCCAGAGTGTCGCTTGGTTGATCCACGATGCACCTTGAAGTGCAACATAACATTCTGGAAGGCTAAGCCTTCCCTTAGGTTTTCCGGGAGGTGATTGGACACGTACGTATGTATGTATGCATGTGCGTGCGTGCGTGCGTTACCTGGTCCTGTTTGCTCTGAGTACCGAGCAGATAGTGCTCATCGTGAGGGTCCTCGGGGTCGCCTTGGGAACGGTACGGCAATGACGTCATCTTCTGGCCCACAATGCCGAATGTGGTTGGATAGAACAAACCCATTGGTGCCTGGGAAGAACAGGACACACACACACACACACACACACACACACACACACACACACACACTTTCAAATCAACCATATACACTTTCATAGAGCTTCGGGTACTATACCGGTTCTTTCAATATTTGATAGAACCGGTATTTTGTCAAATTTAATTTATTTACCGTTGCATTGCGCTTTGTTACAGTACCTGTAGCTTCTCATCACCAAGTCGAATATGGTAAAGAAGAGCTGGGGCTTCTGGGAAACGCGTACGAAACTCATGATCTTGTAGTCCCGAAATGTCCTGTGGAATAGATGGTGATTAAAGAGACTTAAATGTGGGCCGACAACCATTGTTTGACTTTCAGACATGTTGAGCTCTAGCCTCTGAATTTGCCTTTCAATTCGAAACCGATTCTGTTGTCTCCAGGGGGATATACTGCCGGATCCTCATAATAGATTTGGAATCCCCCCACCACCACAGTACACACACACACACACACACACACACACACACACACACACACACACACACACACACACACACACACACACACACACACACACACACACACACACACACACACACACACACACACACACACACACACACACACACACCTGATTGAGATGGCAGAACAACTCTTTGAGTTGCTGAAGTAGCTGACAGTCCAGCCTGTTGGAGAGCTGACACTCTCTGTAGGGAAATCCCGCCCTCTGCAGGAGCCAGAAGAAAGTGCGGGTGACATCTGCACCACCATAAGACAAACATAACCTGCAGAGTAACACACACGTAACTTACAACATGCCTTAATGCCACTAAAACGTCTATACTATTCCGTAATAAATAATATCGGTGTACGGTTGAGATCACTCCAGCCCAACACCCCATTTCATATGCAATTATATGCATTGTATATCGTATGGTTTGTACGATACACAACCCTGAATCAACATTTCATCTTTCTAAATGGTTCCATTATACTCTGACACTTTGCTGTACCCTCATTCCTCCCCCTGTGCTCCAGTGGCCCCTGCCTGTACCTGGAGTTGCGGTGGGACACCCCGTCCTCCACGCAGCAGAGACTAGTCTTCTGGTCGCCCACGTCCACCACACAGGCACTGCTCAGGCCACTACCAAACGTAGCGCACACGGACTCCTGGTGCACGATGATGGCTGCATGAGGCACAGACACACTGGTGTTATTGCTGTTGTCCTCGGGCTACTTCCACCGGATAAAAACCATCTGCTCAATGACTTCATATATTACTTAGCAATTGCCGGGGTCAAGGATATTTGCTTCCTTTCATTTTTTTTTAATAAATAAATAGGATTGAAATATATTTATTTTGTGTGTGTCACCTGAGAAGCCCATGTTCAGCAGAAGCATGTTGACCATCTCCTTTATGTGCTGTCTATTGTATATATCAGGGACCAACAGGATACATCTGTAATACTAGAATACAAAAAATAAAAGAATTTGGTCATTTTCGAAGAAAGGTTTAGATAATAGGTGTTCAATAATAATCCAATAATAACTATGAAATAAGATTTTTCCGGAAGAACAATTCATAAACATACAATTCTGACAAGCACTGCATAAGAAATAATGATCTGTATGCGTGTTGTGTTTTAAGAACAAATCAAATAAGTGTTTATCAAAGATAAATGTTGTCATCCTTTGGTTTATTAAGAATAAGCAGTGAATTGTTTCAGGTCACATATATTAGGTAGGTGCTTTAAAATTGAATGTTTAAATGGCACATACTCTGTATTAATCCCACATTGTCATGCTTTTTTTCCGAACAAAAAGGGAAGAATGAACCCCCCAGACACTGCTGTTATTATTGGATGGATGTTTATCCAGAAAGGGGCCAGCATAACTGACCAAGCGCACGGCCAGAGGCCCCGCCCACCTTGAGGTCTTTCAGCGGGATCTCCAGCTGCTTGTTGATCACGTGACCCCAGATGGCCTCCAGGTCCGCCAGGACAGCTGTGAGCGAGCCCCCGGGGCCTGGGTGCACGTTGAGGTGACCCCTGACCAGCGGCCAGTGCACGTCGTAGCCGTCCGACGGACTCACATACACGGCCTGAGACACCGACGTCAAGAAGTAGAAGAAGAAGAGAGTTCCCCCAAGGGCTGGTTTGTTATGATTTGTTCATTATTGAAGTTCTTTAAAAAAATATGTTTGTGATTTGTACGTTTTTGGAAAAAACGTACAGAGCACCCTAAACGGTTTACAAATCGGCGCAAAATGTTGTGAATTTTAGAGCTCCGAAACACTTTTTTCCTCATAACATTTGCGTGTAATTTTTTTTACAATATGCTAATCAACATTTGCCGAAAGACGTGAAGCCTATGTTTTTTCACATCATCAACATGTAGAATGGACATATACACTCTGCCTCTTTAAGCTTCGTCTTCATCATACTGACCTCGTCCCCAACCAGGTACTGAGGCTGCTGGCCCGTGTTGGTCCACTTCAACCTGGAGCTGCTGTCCAGAACCGCTGGACGGACCTGCCGGTTATATGACCTGGCCTTAATGGTCACACACACACACACACACACACACACACACACACACACACACACACACACACACACACACACACACACACACACACACACACACACACACACACCATTTTAATCTGCAACATAATTGTAAAAGGTCATTTCAGGCTTTATATCCTAATTAAAGATTTTATAAACAGAATAAACCAACACATTGACTCTCCTTAGGCTGAAAAACTAATGAATTAGCTTGTTAGAATCAGCAAACCCCCATCCCCCTCTTCCACTGTTATTCACACACACACACACACACACACACACACACACACACACACACACACACACACACACACACACACACACACACACACACACACACACACACACACACACACACACACACACACCTGTTCAGCTGACACAGGCGTCCTTCGCAGTCCAGTAGACATCTTCTTAGACCAAATGGCCTGTTCCACCATTTTGAGGCCATTCTGCCGCTGCTCGTTACTCTCTGGTTTCTGTAGTGGATACAAAGTCCCCATGACGTTAAAAGACGAGGTGTGCTTGAGAATCCCCCTGACTCAGTGACTGGTGTAGATAAAAGTTAAATGCACATCAAGTGCAATTTATGTTGCAGCTACAGCTCTATACAGACAGTCAGACACATATTAAATATATTCCTGAAAGGAAAATAACTATAAAGGATGCACTACAAATGTAGTGCATTGTACAAATGTACAAAAATTAATAAAAACAGAAAGAGGATAGACAATAATGCTGGGTTTCAGCTGCAGCTGCTAATTTAAACGTACATTCAGGCCATCCCTCAGAAGCCAGGGGTCTTCGTGTTTCGGCTGCCCGCTTTGCTTGTGTTTGCGAGCGATTACGTGGGGTACCGACACTGGTAGAGTGTCTGTCGCTCTCCCGATTCGTAGCGTCCTTGAACCAGGGTGTATCACGACTACAAAGTTGGTCTGTATTTGCTATTAAAAACAAAGAAAATTGTTAGATATACTCAGTTGAGCTTTACAGAGGTGTGTACAATTACAACGTTTTAGAAACGCGAAGGATAATGCAAATGTAGGCCTATTTTGATAATTGATGATATTAACAACAAACTTAGCTCACTATATTTATCCCAATGGTTGACGTCAACAGTAAGCCGACGGCGAAGCAAGGCGGGGTAGCTTTCAGAAACGTAGTCAACAATTTCGAGACATAAAATGACGACGTTACATCTTACTTCTTGAAGGGACTCTGGGATAGATGCTGGGACGATAGGTCTCTTGACCCCACGCTGCTGGTCCTTGTCTTTCTCCTTCTCGCGTTCCTTCTCTCTCTCCTTTCCGTTTTCTTGTTCTCTCTCAGCTTGGGTCATCGTTTCAGCACGTTGATTATTTAATGATAACGCGTTAGACAAAAGGATTAACACATTTTAAGCATCCTCTAAAATTAAACTAACCTGAGCTGGAAATGCATGCACTGTACACACTACTTCCGTGTTTAGTCACGTGATGCAAATTATGATCCTCTATTGGTCAGTTACTTGTGTAGAAAGTTGTCTACACAAATATCTACTTATACTTGATGTTATAAAGCAGGGGGAAGCGTTCAGTACATAGACATCCAATTATCAAACATAATTTATTTAGTTCAAATACATAAAATTGTACAGTTGTTGTTTTTGTTGTTGATGTTGATGTATATTTGAAATGTAAAATATATTTCTAAATGTTTTCAACACAGATTTAGTGGATTATCATTTATATAAAAACAGTATAACAGCATAGTAACAGCAGAACCTTGAATATTTAGCAATTATATAACTACTAACAATAGTTAATATCCATCTATGGATACGTATCACTTATTTTTTTGGTTTTATACTAGGCTACGAGGTACAAAATAAAATGTAATAGTACAGTAACAATTATATATACATTATTATACAGTGACGACTACAGAATTAAAGTGCTCTTGCTCTGCAGTTATGCTAGACTGGTGCTCGGTGAGCTGCCCTATTGCCTCATGCAGCTTCATCATGCTCTTTTCGTTGTAGAATATATGTGGCCTTCTTTGAATCAAAGAGTCCTGTTTCTTGTTATGGAGGCTTCTACACAGCATGTGGAGGTCCTTTGTTAGAGAAAACATCTTGCAGGCTGTGAGTTCCCCTGGGAGTCTTCTAGGGCTGTCATCCTGACTCTTGCCTAACTGCACGGCCCAGAACAGAGCCAACTCACTGGGGTTCTTGGCATGGCTGGCCACCATGTTGAGAACCAGCGGGTAAAGGTCACTGGCAGAGGCCGGTACTGAGGGTCCAAGAAAGCCATGGTGGGAATGGCAGCTAATGGTCTGCAATGAAACATTAATGAACATTATACCTCATACAGATATGATGTCAGACATAGCATATGTCAATTGTGGACGTTACCCTGTTGTTTCCCCTTTAGGGTCTGTGTCTTAACCTAACATCCTATAATTTCATATTCAGATGTAGCCTCAACAATCACCAGATTAAATTAAATGGATCAAGGTCGGACCATTGCTGGCTAAATTGTAAATTATTAGTCTATTCATATTCCATCCCTGAATCCATGCATCCATCTGCACCCAGATCAAACCCTGTCAATTTGTGCTTGTGTGAACAAAGTTCTAAATATGCATATGAATGTAACAGATTGTACCTGGGGGCAGACGACCAGGACTCTGTCTGCAGCCTTGGCCTGACCGGCCACCCAGCGCATGGGGCCCAGCTCGGCTATCTGTCCCTGCTGCCAGAGGTCCACGGCCACACTGAAGCCTCCGTGCTCCTGGAGGAACTCGGCCAGAGCCACCACCGCTGCCTGGAAGGCCGGGCACTCAGCAGGGTACACCAGCAGCACACAGACGGGCGGCTCACCGGACGCCGGGAGTAGGCTGAAGTCCCCGGACACCACGATGTGCGCTTTGTAGGCTTTACCTGTGGAAAATATATATAGATATATATTTTTCTTTTTACTTCGATTATTTACATATTTAAATTGGTGAAAATCTGCATGTTTCTACAAATGTAGTAAACTGGGTTGTTTTCATGAAGGAACACATGGTTTACTACTTACAAAGGATCAGACATGAACCAAGGACGACAGAGCCAGCCAGCACCACTCCAAAGAGAGCCACCAGAATGGTTGTGTACTCGTACCCATCTTCATGCCCGCTCCAACTGGGTTCTTTCAATAAATGTATATATATATATATTTATTATGGCTCTGATCGGCTCCCCCAAAAATACAAATAAATGCATATATATAAAACACGCCAAACAGCGAGATCGCCATCACTTCATTCGCTATAATGCCCCCAAAAGGCCCAAAGCCTCACTTGCACCACCAAGTGGCAAGCTCAGGTGCAGCCACTGTTATTTACTCACCTGTAGGCTCTGTAAGAGTTTCACCTAGAATGGAAACAGAGGAAACAAAATGTTGCCGAGTCATTCTGCAGAACCGATGATCATACATAATGCTTGATCATAAAATCTTAAACTATTCCACTAATATTATGTGTTGAGAATCAATTAATAATTTTTGAATGAATTTGCATTATTCCATTGCTGTGTTTAAATGTCAGGTTCACAAGCACACACTCACCAATATCTGCACTGTAATATTCTATGGGGGGAGGGGGGGAGGGGACAATGTGTCAGCATGTATATTCTGGATGTAAAACATTTGCATTTATTTCTATAAATACATTACTCAAACATACCAGCACTGTGAGAAGTGAAAACTAGCTCCAATGAGTTGTCCAACTACATAGATGCCCTCTCATGCCCCTTATTTTTGGTGGTCCTGAATGTATTGCTATTTGTACATTTACCCAAACCAACAAAACATGTTTGAGCTTTCTTGTAGATTCCCTCTTCCCCTATATATACCGTTGGTAAAAGTACGGTGTTAATGCTGTTGAGTCCTGAGGCTTTTTATCAAACTGAGCTTGACTATGTGTTTGCATACAGGGCCTGAACACTCCAGCATGATCTAGCTTTAGGCCCAATCCCATGTCTACCCCTTACCCCATCCCCCTCCCCCTTACCCCTTCAAAACAAGGGGGGGGGGGGTAAGGGGAAGGGGTAAGGGGTAGAAATGGGATTGGGCCCCTATTCCATCAGCACTGAAATCAAAGATGGCAGATGGCAACTCACCTGCTTTCACATCTGTGATTTCAGTGATGATAATTGCTGTCTGGTGTTTACCAGAGGTACAGTCTGAATACGTTGTAGTTCCTTTAGATATATTTGAAACGGACATTACTCTTTATTTCTTGGACAAATTCTTATGGACTGCTAAATATTCATAATAGAGACAAGTACAAATGCAAGGGCACAAACACACACACACACACACACACGCACGCGCACACACACACACACACACACACACACACACACACACACACACACACACACACACACACAAACATAAACACACACAGACACACAGACACACAAACACATACACACACACACACACACAGACACACATACACACACACACTCACAGACACACACACATACATACACACGCAGACACACACACACACACACTTGCACACACTTAGAGGTGTCAAAAGTATTAACATTCATTACTCAAGTAGAAGTATAGATACTAGCGTTTAAAAATACTTCTGTAGAAGTTGAAGTATCAACTCAAGCTTTTTACTTAAGTAAAAGTATAAAAGTACTGGTTTCAAAACTACTTAAAGTATTAAAGTAAAAGTAATGCAAGGGGAAAAAAATACCATTAAGGGCAAAAGCTTAGGCCGTGCCATAGGGGCCTATAGAATTACTATTACTATTACTGTTATTATTGTTGTAATTATTACTACTGTCCATTTGTATCCTTTTTGTTTTGTGTTTTTGTAAAGCGTCTTTGGGTACCGAGAAAAGCGCTATATAAAACCTATGTATTATTATTATTATTACAATAATCTTTTCTGCCAAGTATGCTCACACATGGAATTTGTTCTCTGCATTTATCCCATCCGTGAATTAGTGACACACACACAGCACACCTCTATAGCACACATGCCCCACTTGTTGAAAATGTTGAAAAAATTTGGAGGATTCAGAAGGTCATTATTGATAATAAATGTATAGCAAGCGTTTATGAATAATCTCTACCATTAAAGAACCATATGTGTACTACTGAGCATTAACATGTGTTTCATGGAGCGGAAGATATGATGACTATTTCCAATACTGTAAGTATTTGGAATGTTTGCAAAAAGTCAAACTTCAGAGGCATGTAATCAAAAGCCTTTATTGGAAATGGAAATGTATGTGTCCAAGCTTAGCTGCAGGAATTTAAGATGTAACGAGTAAGAACTGAGTTGTATTTGCATCCAACCATTTCAAAAAAATCTTCCAGGTAGGCCTACGGCAGGGATGTAGAAGGGTTGGCTGGTCTTCTTGGCTACCAACCTCGTCACTGGTGCTTGGTTGGGACATTTCGCTCATCTACGTCTGCTATTTCGTAGCTGGAATGTGGCGCGATTTATGTCATGTCAGAGAATGAAGACGGGCTCTGGTCATGCACAGGTGCCATGGATCGCGTATAAACCAATAGGGTGTCAAAATGGTATATGTTTATATTCTCATCCAACCAATCAAATTCACTCTATCCGATGGCGCAAATTATCTGGATAGGTTTTTTTTGTTTGTGTTTTTTTGAACGCCGGCGGAATAAAAACAAGCCGAAATAAAATAGGAGTAGCGAGGCCATTTTTTAAAAGTAAGGAGTAGAAAGTACTACAGATAAGTGCGTGAAAATGTAAGAAGTAGAAGTAAAAAGTAGGCTGAAAAATAATTACTCCAGTAAAGTATAAATACCCAAAATTTCTACTTAAGTAAGGTAACGAAGTATTTGTACTTCGTTACTTGACACACCTTCCATCACTTCAGCAGTCAGGTAGGGGTCCCCATTGGCGACGGGGGGAAAAGGTAGATTGGCTGCTTCCACACGAGGATTCCCATGTCTTGCAGGTACAATAAGTTTAAACCACAGCTGTTGTACAAACACAGAACACAATCGTAAGCAGAGTAGCCTATATGCGAGGGACAAAAACATAAGAAGGATTGTTCTTGCTGTTGCATAGCTGAGCATGCCGTTAAACCTTCAGAATGAAAGAGTTTCACTGCAGCCGAAGATTGGGTTCAGAATGAGATTCACTACGAAGTGTAGACGGAATATAACCCTCCCACCCGTGACTCAATCCAACCAGGACTTTTCCTAAAACATCCCTCTATCGATTAAGTCTAAGGAGGGAAACTAGTTTGTTTAGCATGTACTGGCATAATGTGAGCACATGTTGCATGTGATAGACCTACCAGTGTTAAGCCAGTGAGGTTTGCGTTGGCAAATGATGGGGTGTATTCACAGAGGAAATAATTCAGGCCCACTTGGATCCGAGTGCCCGTCAGGTGCTTATTGCTCACTTTAAAAGAAACAAACGCAAAGGATTGCATTGGTGGTGTTAGTTACCACACAATGGACGTCCCTTGTGAAAAGGAGGAACATATCAATTGCTGGAGGGAAATAGCTTACCATCCACGTTGACAGCCCATTTTATGTGGAGCTCTTTGAGCTCCACCAACTCCTCCACCGTCAGGTTCTTCAGCAAGCTGGCGGAGGCGTTCAGCGAAAAAGATGGCAATTTGTCTACAGTGCATGGACACCATTTCCATTGTTATTACATGAGTACATTTGTGCTATTTTATTATTTCACTATTTTCATTTAGAATAAACTTTAATTTATTGCTTTTAAAGTGTAGGACTAAAAGTTTTCAATGCCCTGCCACATTATCAGTTACATTTTCAAGAGTGAATATTCTGTTTCCTGAGTTCAGAGACTGCTTTAATACTAAAGCCAGCATATGTAGGATAATGAAAACAGAGCTATGTGTTCTACTGCAGAGATATGCACTACTAAAGGATGTAATACTACTGCTAATCCTGGCTAGAAATAAACAAACAATATTTGAAGGAAACCTACTGGAAGAAAAACAGTGGACTTTCTGTGGAAAGATCATATCAGAAAAACAGTTCTACATTAATATCACAACAACAAAACATTAATAGGAATTCTTATAGACTAATATTAACAGGCATATCATAGACTACTACTAATAATAAAAAAAATCGTAACCATAATAGAATAGAATAGAAAGCTTATTGTCACAATAATACAAAATAAACTTACAATATCGTGGGACATCACTTGGGCAATGAAACCACAGGATAGGGTTATCAAGGTAAAAATCCACATTGCAATAAATAGATAAAAAATAGAAACCTATAGGCCTATTGTGAGTTCAAATACATCAAATGAACCATCTGCAAGTGACAATAGCTGGGTCAGAAACAGAAGCCACTAGATGCTTTGAATTGAATAATGCATGTTCTGATGATGTGTCGTACAAGTGTGACCGTTACATAGTCCGCACCACTCACTAAACTCCGCCCATAGTCAATGTACTCGACTTCGATTCTGCCAGTAAAAGTAAGTAGATACTCCAATGCTAATAATAATATAATGGATTGGCGCACCGTAATACAGGAAACTTTAGTTAGCGTTAGTATCAGCGATTACATATTGAAAGGCTGTTCCTCACTTGCAATACTCCATACGGAGTTTTGCACAATGTTGCAATATTGCAATGCGCTCTGTGAGGTTCAACGGGACACGGACCGGTCAAATGGAATGCTGACATTTATTTCTTAACACAATTATTGCAGTTTGATGCTTTAGTTGCATGCTTACATTTGAAAAACAACAACGAAAAACTGTCATCCACTGACTTATCGTCCATCTCGCAAGGTAGACCTGCACTCTGTTGTAACACAAGCTTATATAGGATTTCTATTTCTGCAACTTATGGATCTTGACCTAAATAGCACTGTTCTAACCTCAAAGTTGCTATACAGCCTTCCCAAATGTGTCTTCCCTGCTATACGTTTATTTTAATAGCCTATAGCCTACCATCCCACTTGTTATTGTAAAATAAAAATAAACATGCGAAAAATGCCACTACACCATGGTTTAAGGCTGCATATTGTATTTTTGGCACTTGGTCAGGTGTTATAAGAAACAAAGGGGAAATAAAATACCTTCATTGTGTAACCTTTTAAAATCGAAATACTGTGATCGAATGACTGAATTTCAGCTTCTTTCGGAGAAAGTCTATTTCATCTTCTCTGATTTGTGACTTTAGCTTTGTTGTTTGTTTCTAATTCCAGCCCCCTTGAAAAAATTCAGTCATTCTTTTGTTTTGTTTAAAGAGGTGACCACTTTTATTTAGGCTTCATTCAAACTGTTGTGGGGCTGAGAGCTTGAATGTAAGGTGCTTCAGGGAGCTGAAGCACCAATCTGCAAATTATACTACAGCATATAACCCATGGATGTGTCTGATTTTGCCCCTTCAAGTCATCCACATCCTGGAAGTCCCCCTTTCCTGTAGCAAGTAGACTACATAATAAACCATATCAGATGTAATAAAAAAAATCTATCCTTTTTGCGGCTAAAGCTAAAATGATAGAATCTCTCCTTGCGTCTGTGTGGTGTCTTTTCCAAACCCATAATTTGTTTTTGTTGATGTTCTTTCTTCAACGCTGCTAAGCCGTGACCAGTGAATGAAGACTGCCCTTCCAGAGCGAGGATGCTGTGTTTGGCCCCGTTAGCCAGAGCCGGCGCCCACTTGATGGGGGCCCGGATCACCAGGAGGGTCTTGGGGGATGGCCGGGGGATCTGCACCTGGCTGCCCTCTCTTTTCTCTGCCCTCCCCCGCGGCGCCACCTTCAACGCCAGGTCCGCGCGCCACTCCTCCGCGTCGACGGCGGCCAATCAAAACACGCCGTCGTACAGCTACGTCATCGTGGGGGCTGGGTCGGCGGGCTGCGTCCTGGCCAATCGCCTCAGCGAGGACGCCCATGAGTCGGTCTTGTTGCTGGAGGCGGGGCCTAAAGACATGTTGCTAGGCAGCGTGCGGCTATCCTGGAAGATTCACATGCCTGCGGCCCTGACCTACAACCTCTGCGATGATAAGTACGATGCCGGGTTAAACGGGCGTTTATTTACAAATGCTTCACCCATGCACTAGCTACAGGAAGCTAAAGAGCTTCTTGTGGCAGTGTGTGAGCAGAACTTCACGGTGAATCGTCACTGCTTTTAGAATACGCCAGTCTTTGCATTAAGATCCCAACTATCCTGAAGACACTTTGTTTTTCGTTCCCCCCCCCCTTTCCCAGGTACAACTGGCACTACCACACCTTACCCCAGGCCCACATGGACGAGCGGGTCATGTACTGGCCCCGGGGCCGGGTGTGGGGAGGGTCGTCGTCGCTCAACGCCATGGTGTACATCCGGGGCCACGCCGAGGACTACGACCGCTGGCAGAGGGAGGGCGCCCAGGGCTGGGACTACCAGCACTGCCTGCCCTACTTCAGGAAGGCCCAGAGCCACGAACTGGGAGAGGACCGGTACTGTCAGTGACCGGGTTAAAATTACCTTTAGAAAAGCTGGTGGTGGTCGGTGGGCTCAGCTCGCTAATGCGCTGAGCACGTAGGTGATATGCCTTTTAAAGGAAAGGGTTGGATTCAGACCGGCGGTTCTTTCCTTCCCTGTCGCCTTCAACGTACCTTCCTGTCTCTCTCCGCTCGCCTGTTGTTAAAGGCAGACAAAGCCCATCTAATATATTTATGTATATATTTATATATATATATATATATATATATATATATGAAGAAACTGGTAGGACAGTCTTGTAGTTACTTTGTAGTTGTTTTCTTCCCTCCTGAACGTTTCTGGGTTCAAACCCCAATTTCTGCCTGTATATCTGCTGAATATCTGTCTAATAATTGTAGGCATCCTTCAGCAAGATGGGCCTTAACCATAACTGCTGTCAAACGTAAACCTACAGAACCTTCTGTTTCAGCCATCGGTCTATTTGTAGAGCAAAAAAATTATGTTTGGCACATACAATTCCGGTTTCTGATTCGGTTATTGCTCCTGTCGTTGCAATAACCCTGCATATGTTTTAAGATCTGAAACGTGACCTGAGCCCTTGTGCCGTTCGCTGTGGCAGGTATCGGGGAGGAAGCGGACCCCTGCGCGTCTCCAGAGGGAAGACCAACCACCCCCTCCACCAGGCCTTCATCGAGGCGGGCCAGCAGGCCGGGTACCCCTTCACCCAGGACATGAACGGACTGCAGCAAGAAGGCTTGGGCTGGATGGACATGACCGTCCATAAAGGTCAGCCCATCATCTCTCCTCGCACGCATGCATCCTCTGTTTGGGTGCCCCCCCCCCCCCCCCCCCCCCCCCCCCCCCCGGAGGGAATCAAACCCCCCCCCCAACCCTGCTGGAGGTTTGCAAGAATCCAAAGAGAACTTTAACAACTGCAGGCAGTCCTGAGTCACGCACCGTGTCGCAATGATGTGAGTTATGTTGGTCCATATGGGAGATGTCACTGTGGTCCACCCTCTCTTAACCCATCAGCCAACACATGCTCCATTAGCGTTCAGCTACAGGGAGGGTGCATATCCACACAACTAGCCGGCATGCTATGTTAGGGAAACCTTGCACCATCTGGTGCAAGGTGCATGACCCATTGTGAAGCTTGAATTGCAGTTTAAGTGTGGTTGAAGCGCACAGTGTTTCA
>NC_044048.1:26643928-26698928 GCF_902167405.1 Gadus morhua
TACCGCTTTACTTTACAAATATGTACTACAAATTAGACATGATATACTTGTTTACATGATTTTGAATAATGGAAATATGAATGGTGTATAATTAAAGCAAATAGAGATATGCTTTTAATTATAAATGATAATGTATATAGTGTATATGTTTGGCAACATATATATGTAGCCAAACATGTTACATTATGCAAGACTGTGTTAGTGCCTGTTACTTCAAATACATGTTATATATTGACGTAATATTATGCCCATAACCAGTGTTATGGCAAGTATATAACAGTGCTGCTTGATTTAAATGTTAAATACTTCTTTGCACAAACTGAATAATTGAATCTTTCAAGGAATTGAAATAACATGTATAAAAGTTTTTTTTCTTGTATTTAGATTTTTTTTTTTATTAACTATAAATGAGAATCAGAAGCCATCCAATGACCTCAAACTCTTAGTGAGTTTATTAAGAGTTTGTCTTTACAAAAAACGTCACTACATTTCAAAAGAATGAATGCAGAAAATAGTCTTGTGTAGTTGTACATTTTTACAAAAGTTACTAAGCTACATGTGTGTCCTTGATTCCATTGTTTTTAGGATAAAAGTGTAAAGTTGTATACATTCTTTACAGATTTTATACATGTTAGCAACATTTCTAACAATCATTTGAAACAATAAATCAGTCCAAGAAAAAGAAAGGTTCCTGATGTGTTTGTCTGTTTTGATAAAAAGTAGGAACAAAAGCCATAAAAGAAGGGCCTCACTATTTTTCTTACTGTACTGGGACTACTTCCATAGGTATTAACAAATCTGGAAGTAGAGTGGCGCTTTACAAATTATAAATATTAGCAACTTAATATTGTTGACCAATTAAACAGTTGGCAAACTAACAGCACAATATTGGTTTCAATGTCAGTATATGGACATCATATTCCAAAAGTCTTTCCATTGGTTCTGATTCGATGGGAGTGCCACCTCCTGTCTTATAAAGAGTTGCACACAATTCAATCATGACTTAATGAGCAGCCACAGTGGGCAGAGACTATTTACCTGTTGAACTACCCAAGTTCAACAGTTACCCTTCTCCGCATCTGTGGAAAACCCCCCAACTTATGACACACGTATCAAAGTAGCCCTTTGATTCCACAGAATCTGGTTGCCGTGACAAAAGCACTTTGTAACTGACTCAAACACAGTAAGTAGGCAGTCATTACTGCTGTGCTCTCCCAGCTATATAAACATTTTTATTCTGAAGGGACCTTTAAGCAGGCAGTGTTTTGCCAGAACTGGTACAGTGAAGTAGCAAGTGTGTGTCGAGTCGTTTCTCAACCAAAATACATCTTCCATTACAGGGGTCTACTAAGTGTGTATGTATTGGGCAATACCGGTTAGTGCTTTTCCCTTTTTACTGCTTCAACACTGAAGATATGCATATTAGTATGTAGGTTTTCCTGGTAAATTGACACTTGAAATGGCTCTCTTGTAAAACTTACCTGCATGTTGAACTGCAATCAACGTGTTAATAGTGCGAGGAAATGCTTAAAATCCTATTGTCATCTACAGGCCTTTTAATCATCACTGAACTTGGCTGTTTACCAGTCATATCTGTTAAGTTAAAGCACAAATAAATGGGCAGTTTATTATTGAAAAGAGATCCATAATGTTTTGACCACATGTTGCTGCTGTGAACTAGACTTATATCAGGCCTGGACCCCTAAGGAGGCTATGCTAAGGACGGACTCAATGCTTTGTATTCAACAATTCAATGCATACATAAAAGCCAACTGGTAGCATGTTTACAATGCACATCTCATTATCCATCAATGTTTACCCTATGGTTAAACTTTTCTCTGGAAGGGTGGCAGTATTAATATACAATGTCTGATGGAGATTTGGCAGGGTCATGGCATGTTCTGATTACAGCAAGAGTGTGGGCATTCAGTAGACAATTTGGAGATAGGATTATCTGCAGTTATTTAGTTAGGTTAGGTCTATAATCCCCCAGAAATGAGGACATGGTTCATTGAAATACACATTTTGTCAAACCAATAGAAAGTATGGTGTAATGAGAATATTGTCGTGTGTTGAATGTGTGTGTGTGCGTGTGTGTGTGTGTGTGTGTGTGTGTGTGTGTGTGTGTGTGTGTGTGTGTGTGTGTGTGTGTGTGTGTGTGTGTGCGTGTGTGTGTGTGTCTAAGGTTTGATTAGGTACTTTCCTTGACATATGGCTCACATTATGAATCTGAACCTTGAGGGGAATGTAACCAGGGAAATTATGTAGCTGTACATCTGGTTGATGAAGTCGATTTAATCAATGAAACACCACAAAGCTAACAATCATTCTTTCGCGGTGCGTTCAAGTGGCGAGCAGGAATGTAGTACGTTTTCAGAGGACGTGTTTTCCTTTCCTCCGTTTCTTCATCCTCCCTCGATCCATCCTTAAACCCCTCGCTCCATCTCTGCCTCTGTGCTGCTGAGAAATTTTTTTTCCTCCTCCGCTTGTAAAAGGGTGTCGGTAAGGGGGGAGGCGGGGGGGGGCCGGGGAGGGGAAGGAGGCAAGGCACTTTTTGTGAGCTTGTCCGTTTTCTCCGCGGTTCAGTTTGTCGAACAGAAAGAAGACAATTAATCAAACTAAAAGGGAGATAAAAGGTAAGATTCCATACATATATAAAAACAAAAACAAAAAAAACATTAGAATTAAATAATCAATAAATAAAGGGCTGAATAAATAGTCTCCTTCGGGGGGGGGGGGGGGGAGGCGGCTATAGCGTGGTGATGCATATCATCTCGTCAGTCAGGTCCTCCTCACTCCGGCACTCCTCCGGCTCCTCGTCGCTGTAGTCACGGAGACTTAGCTCCCTGAGCCGCGCTTCGGAGAGTGAGTCCGTACCGCCGTTCCCCACCGCCGCCGCCCCACCGCCACCGCCACCGCCGTTACCCATAGTGCCGTTCAGCAGGTGGCAGGCGGCGCTCTCCATCTCGTCGATGGTCATGGCACAGGCGTCGGCGATCTCGTGCTTGGCGGCCGTCACGAACTTGGGGTCCCGGGCGTAGCGGCCCAGCCCCTCCGAGATCAGCACCTGGGGGGGAAGGGGGGGGGGGGGGGGGGGGGGGGGGGGGTAGACAGGGAGACGACGTCAACCTCAAGGACCTGGACTCAGCTCGAAAGGCTTGGTTATCGTTCCAGACATAGTCATGAACCAGTTTGGATTCCGTGTAATTTTTGGGTTCTGCGTCATCTTGGGGATAGCTTACGTCATTTTTTGGATAACTTTGGGATAACCTTCAGCTCTTACTGTTACATTTACATTTACATTTACATTTAGGGCATTTAGCAGACGCGTTTATCCGAAGCGACTTACAATAAGTACATTTGTCATAAGAAGTGCATCAATATATCGCTGTCGGTACAGAAAGGATGTTCATAGAACCAAGTGAAAGTACCACAATCGCTAGGTTAATCAATTCCCCGTATTACAGACATGATAGCAGCTACTGCAGTTGCTACACAGTTAAGTACTACAACACAATACAATTCACTACAATACAATACAGTGTACAATGGTGGTCAGAAGAGGAAAGAGGAAAGGTGGCTATGCAGAGTCGAGGTGGACTCTGAACAGGTGAGTCTTGAGTCCTTTTCGGAAGATAGTGAGCGACTCTGCGGTCCTGAGGGCGGCAGGGAGCTCGTTCCACCACTGAGGTCCCAAAACCGAGAGAAGATGTGACTTTGCTGAACGGCCTTTGCTAGCTCTTAGCGATGGAGGTTCCAGACGTCCAGCTGAGGTAGTTGAGCGGAGGGATCGAGCTGGGGTGTGTGGCTTTAGCAATGCTTGGAGGTAGGTAGGAGCAGTTCCATCGACTGCCTTGTATGCCAGTACCATCATCTTAAATTTGATGCGAGCTACTACAGGGAGCCAGTGGAGGTCCTGGAAGAGGGGGGTCACATGGGAGAACTTCGGTAGGTTGAACACGAGGCGCGCTGCCGCATTCTGGATGCGCTGCAAAGGTTTTATCACAGAGGCAGGAAGTCCAGCCAGGAGTGAGTTGCAGTAGTCGAGGCGGGAGATGACCATTGATTGGACAAGGAGCTGGGCTGCTTCTCTTGTGAGGAAGGGCCGGATTCTGCGAATGTTGTAAAGTGCAAATCTGCAGGATCGGGCGACCGCAGTGATGTTTGCAGTGCAGGATAATTGATTGTCCAGTACCACCCCGAGGTTTCTGGCAGTTGTAGACGGAGATACAGTCATGTTCTCGACGTTGACCAGTAAGTCCATGTGTGGGCAGTCTTTCCCGGGGATTAGGAGGAGCTCGGTTTTGTTGAGGTTAAGCCTCAGGTGATGGGCAGTTGTCCAGGTGCTGACGTCCGCCAGACATTCCGATATGCGTGTTGCAATCCGGGTTTTCTCAGATGAGGGGAAGGAGAGAAATAGCTGAGTGTCGTCAGGATAGCAGTGATAGAAAAAGCCGTGTGATGCAATTACCAAGCCCAGAGACCTGGTATAGAGGGAGAACAGAAGAGGCCCCAGTACAGAGCCTTGAGGGACACCACTTTCAAGCGTGCAAGATTTGGACAAGGAGCCATTCCATGCCACTTGATAGGTGCGGTTCGTCAGGTAGGATTTGAACCAGGAAAGAGCAGATTCAGCGATTCCAAGTTCGGCAAGAGTGGCAAGAAGGATCTGGTGGTTCACCGTGTCAAATGCTGCGGACAGGTCGAGTAGAATGAGGACCGATGAGAGGGACGAGGCTCTGGCAGCACAGAGGGACTCAGTCACCGCGAGGAGAGCCGTCTCGGTGGAGTGTGCTTTCTTGAAGCCTGACTGGTGGGGGTCAAGGAGGTTGTTAGATGAGAGATAGGAGGACAGTTGGTTAGCAACGGCACGTTCCAGTGTTTTAGACAGGAACGAAAGAAGAGATACCGGTCTGTAGTTCTGGATGTCGGTGGTATTAAGAGTTGTTTTTTTGAGGAGAGGCTTTATTCTGGCAGTCTTGAAAGACGCTGGGACAATGCCTGAAGTGAGGGAGGAATTGAAAGTTGATGTGAGAAATGGCAGAATGTCGCTTGAGACATCCTGGAGGAGAGAGGAGGGGATGGCGTCAAGGGGGCAGGTGGTGGCATGGTTAGATGTTATTATTCTATTGACTTCGTCGAAGGTGAGAGGGATAAATTGGGTAAAGACAGAGGAGGGGATGGGAGGAGGGAGAATGGAGGAAGGGATAAAAGAGGAACTAATGTCCTTCACTTTCTGGGTAAAGTAGTTAACAAAGTCATCAGCAGTGAGGCAGGAAGGAGGTGGGGGTGAGGGAGGGTTGAGGAGGGACGAGAACAGGGAAAACAGTTTCCTGGGGTTTGAGGCAGAGGAGTTGATTTTGTTCCGGTAGAAGGCAGATTTGGTTGTTGACACAAAACAGTAGAGGCAAACGTAGAGGGAGAGAGGGATTTGAGGTTACGGCGAGTGGTGACAATGTGGGAACTAGGGCGGGGGGAGGGAGAGGATTTCAAGGGGAGAGAAAAATCAACAAAGTGATGGTCAGACACAGGGAGCGGGGTAACGGAGAGAGCAGAGGTGCCGCATGACCTGGTGAATATTAGGTCGAGCTAGTTCCCGGCCCTATGTGTGGGAGGAGAAGGGGTTAGCGTTAAGGCCCAATGTCGTTTCTTTGCTCACTGTCTCAACCCTACATCTCAACCCTAACCCTCATTGCTCATGCTCATTGCTACCCCTAACCGATTCCCTACCAAATGGGACAACCCTACCCTGTGACGTCATCATGGCCTCCCCGTGCCCCCTAGCAGATAACCAGACCCCTGGTAATGTTACAAGAGACAGACTGGCTGCCATTGTCTCGGGCAACGAGCAAGACCCATTGTAAAGATGTTTAACCTGAAATGGTATTTATATTTTGTAATTGGCATGTTTAAATAAAGTGTTAAAAAAAAAAAATACTATTTGTCCCTCGTAATATACCTTTATTTTGAATGTCACTTAGCTACATGTTAAAGGTGGTATTAGGGTGCACTCACACTAGGCCATCTCGCCGTGGCCGTTGGCCGTTTTCACACCTAACCGTGCTCAAATGGCCCCATTGTTCTCTGGCCTGCACTCACACTAGTCCATCTGGCCGTGGCCGTTGGCCGTCGCAGCTGTCTGGCCACGGAAGGCTCTTGTACATACGTCATCACGTCGTAACACGTCATCACCAAGCGTCCGCTGCATGGACCATAATAAAGTCTGCCGCCAGTCAGAGTTTTAACAACAATGGACAACAACACAGAGAACACACCAACAGTTGAACCGCTTGACGCGATGTTTACCGTTTAATGGGAAAGAAGGCTCGTCGCCATTATTATGTCCGTGGTCGTCGCATTGACTATACGTCATCCAGCTCAAGTTGCGTAGCGCGTGTCGGCTCATTAGCATCTGTACCGTAGCGGCCCGTGCCGTAGCAGCACACCTCTCCCAAGTGGCCAAATTGGCCCGGCCTGGCCAGACTGGCCACACTCACACTGGCAGATTTGAGCACGGTTAGGTGCTAAAACGGCCACGGCCACGGCCAGATGGCCTAGTGTGAGTGCACCCTTAGATAATAATCGGTTATGAACAAGAACACTTTAGAAGAAACACTTTATTTAAATAAGAAACACTGAACCACACATCTAAAAATACACACACACACATCTAAAAATACACACACGCACACCTAAAAATACACACACACACACACTCTCTCTCAGCTTTTGAGAGAATGGTGGAGAATCACATCTTCTCCACCATTCCGCCAACTTTGCCTCGCTCTCCTCATGCCTCGCCTGCCCCCTGGCACTCTCCTCTTGGAAGGGGTGTCTGGGGTGGTGGAAGAGGTGCCTGGGGTGGAGGAGCATGAGGGAGAGGTGGGGGGGGGCTGGTGGCAGTGGACTCAACGAAGTCCTGAAAGAAAACGAATAAGAATGAAATGGGAATTATATGCCAGAACTGGTTGATATGGCCATATGTTATGTACAATATATAATAGCTATGTACACAATATAGTACTGCCAAAAAATACATTGATTAACCATGTAATATTACTAATATAATATAATATATTAGTATATATAATATTACTTATAGAATATTACTAATATAATATAATATATTAGTATAAAGCTTATTTTTAACCTGGAGTCACTAGAACATGGAAGATCTGGATATCATACGACATGATATCCAGCCCGGTCGTATGCAGCCCGGTCTGCAGCCCGGTCAACGGCCGGGCTGCAGAGCCCGTGATCGGGCTCTGCAGCCCGGCCGAGAACCGGGGTCGGGCGGCCCGCGAAAGTCGGCTGCGGACTTTCGCGATCTTCCTCGAAAGTCGGCCACAGACTTTCGCGATCTTCTGAGAGTCCGCGGCCGGGCTTCGAAGCCCGCGGCCGGGCTGCAGAGTATAATTAATAAAATAATTACTAGTTAATTACAGAGAAAACACTTACATTTGTGTTTTTCCAATCCTGTCGCATCTTTTTGCCCTGCATCTTGTCTAGGATATTTCTTGATTTTCCGTTTTCTCGCAAGGTATTGTGGGAGCAAGTCAGAACTGAAGCGCTTTGAGGGTGCCCATCGAAAATCTCAATTTTGAGGGGATGTTAGCCCTCCCCCTACCCCTTAAGCTACCTTTAAACTGGTATTGGGACATGGCTCCACGGCGCGTGAACGCGCAACAGCGAGGGTTAGGGCTGAGATTTTGAAGCGAGCCAAGTAATGGGATTCAACCTAAGTCAAAGGTGGCGAAAAAGTTGGTTAGTTCAGGTGAGTGCAACTTCTCTGGTAGGATGTAGAAATCGCCGAGGATGACGAGTGGAGTGCCATCCTCAGGAAAGCAGCTGAGGAGGGCATCCATCTTGTCGTAGAAGTCACGGAAGGGACCTGGAGGACGGTAGATCACCACAATGGAGAGCTTGATAGGAATGGTGACCGTGACAGCGTGGAGTTCAAACGCAGATCTGGCCAAGTGTTCTAGTGGGAGGACCTGGTAGGACCACATGGGCGAGATGAGGAGTCCGGTCCCTCCTCCTCGCCCGGATGGTCTAGGGGTGTGCGAGAATGAGTAGACGGTGGAGAGGGCAGCAGGAGTAGCAGAGTTCTCTGGAGTGATCCAGGTCTCTGTCAGGGCCAGGAAGTGCACGGTCATGAGGGACGCGTAGGCGGAAATCGAGTCCGCCTCCTTGACCGCCGACTGGCAGTTCCAGAGTCCTCCCATGACCTCTAGGTCAGTGTAAGCACGGGTAAGTGGATGGCGAAGATTAGACGGGTTACTGCGCCAAGCAGAGGAGCCATGGTAGCGCCGTCTGCGGGTTGAAATCCTGACAATGATTGAAGTACGACACATAGCTACAATAGGGCAGGGGGCCTCCCCGGGCTTCCTCGAGGGACTCCCGCAGAGAGACTCCCTTATGCCGCGTTTCCACTGCAGGGTGCGGAACGGATCGGATCGCAAAGGGGCGGTAGGGAGGGGGCGGTATAGCCCAGCTCACTTCCGAGGTCGCGTTTCCACCGCCGACAGTACCCTTTGTGGTAGGCCGGATGTCGATCGCCGCGGCAGCTACGTAAACATCGTAAACAACCGTCTTCCTCCGCAAGAATGCAGACGAACGTCGCCACCTCCTTGTTCGCCCAAGCAAGCTCTTTACGCGACATGTTAATTGTAAAGAATAATACCTCGAGGCTACTGTTTGTTTGTTTTTATCCCCGCGTCACCCGGAAGGGACGATTCTGTCAACCAATCAACGGAGGGGGGGTGTAGCTAGAATTCCAGGGTACCCTTTCAGGCGTCTGGTCTCGTTTTGGGTACCGCAACGGAGGAGTCCCTAAAATGGGGTCGGAACGGGTACGGCAAAGTCCGGGTCACGCCCACTTTTGGCGGTGGAAACGCGATCCGACCCGCACCTTTGCGATCCGATCCGTTCCGCACCCTGCAGTGGAAATGCGCCATTAGTCTTTGTTTCCCGGGTCTTTCCCGGGACTCCCGCAGAGAGACTCCCTTAGTCTTTGTTTCCCGGGTCTTCGTTTGCTGGGTCCTGACGCTAATAACAGCTGGCCCTTAAGTGGGCAAAGGTAGCTCAGGCAGACTTAGCTCCGCCCAGCTATCAAGCCTTTTGTTTCCACCCAAAGTAGCAGAAACTACCAAGATGGACCACTTAGCTGATCACAACCGAAAAGGCTAAAATCAAACTGCAATAACGGATCAAGAGTTAAATCTAGCAATCGTAATTCTAAACAAAAGGAATCTTAAGTTACCAAACTCACCTACAGCCAGATATCACACAACCTTCTTGAAAGACTAAATGTATTACATTTTGTTCCAGTGTCTAGAGCTTGTGTTGTTTTAGATGTTTGTCTTTCATTTATTTTAAGTATTTTGTGTTAAGTGCCTACACCGTGTGAAGCGCCTTGAGTCTTGTTCATTTGTTGATTAGTAAATGGGTGATCTTATTGTTAATTAGATCACAAATGTATATGGTACAACGATTTGAATAAAAGTGCCCACCAAATTGATCAACAGCAAAAACCCAAAATGATTGGTGCTGTGTGTAGAACATTAAGTGTATGTGTTTTTTGTGTGTTTGAGAGAGTGTGAGAGTGTGAGGGAGCAAGATGAACGATTAGAGGGTTATCTTAGCAGTTTCTGCGCTCATGAAGATAACTTAAACACTGTCACACGCATGCAAGGCAGTGGGAAGATAAGAAAGGCGAGACATTTGACTGAAGGCCACTCCTTAAAAGTACATAACGAAAATGCACAAAAATTAACATTATTTATTGTACATCAATATGGTGTACATGATGACCCATCTATTTCACTGCTGTCAGACATCTGCATTTTAAGATGTCTTCAAAGCTTATGAATATTATTGATGGTGAAAATGAGGCAGATGTCTTTGGATGTTTTTGTTTGTGTATTTGCGTGTACACATACAGTTTGCGTGTGTGTGTGTGTGTGTGTGTGTGTGTGTGTGTGTGTGTGTGTGTGTGTGTGTGTGTGTGTGTGTGTGTGTGTGTGTGTGTGTGTGTGTGTGTGTGTGTGTGTGTGTGTGTGTGTGTCTGTATGTGTGTGTGTTTATCTGTGTCTGTGTGTGTATGTGTGTGTTTGTCTGTGTCTGTGTGTGTGTGTGTGTCTGTGTGTCTGTGTCTGTGTGTGTGTCTGTGTGTGTATGTGTGTTTGTCTGTGTCTGTGTGTGTATGTGTGTGTGTGTCTGTGTGTGTTTGTCTGTTTCTGTGTGTGTGTGTGTGTGTGCTATGCTGCACTGACCGCCTCCACCAGACTGTTGGCACTTCCTCTCTTCTGCATGAAGTGGGCGTGGCTCTCGGTGGGCAGCCTGAGTAGGGAGGGGGAGTAGGCCCGGCTGGGGGGTCCGTCCCGGGCGTCTGTGTACCAGGAGGACCTCCGCAGAGACCCCGGGATGCTGCCGATGCTGCCCGGGCTGCGCCAGTCCACCTGGGGACGGGGTAGCAGGGACCGACATAAGACAACACACACACACTGATACAGGAAGGTGGTCCGTCAAACAGAGCGCCTGCTGGGTCAATGAAATGATTGAAGCCATTGCTATTCCCTAGTATGGTCCCTGAGTCTATTCTGAGCCAAGGAGTCAAAGTCATGATCAGCCTTATTGTCAATTACAACAAATGTACAAGACAAATAGATTTTCTGACAAACGAAATGTCGGTTCTTCTAATTGTCTTGTACATTGTCTTGAGTTGTATCACTACATCAACGTCTGTGCTGACAGGTCTTTAAATGTTCACTACTAAAACCATTTAGCGATAGAGTTAGCCATTTGGAAACAATTATGTTTCCAAATATAGATTGTATTAGTGTTTGACCCCCCCTAATGAATGAATGAACACAAAGGACTGAACGAATGGATGAATGATCAAGCGAGGCCCTAACTTCTCCTGTGCTCCCGGTTCTCTTCCTCCTTCAGCTCTTTGGATATCCTAAACATTTTTTCCTTGAAACAGCGCACACATACAAATTAAAAAGACTCCTGAGGTAAGACTTAGTTATGGTGGTACGTAGATGCAACGCAAGGGGGTCTACGGACCCATTACGTCCTTGCGGACCCTCCTTGCGTCCACCGCAAGGGCCTGACGTGCGCCTCCCAAAAATTGTAACCTTGCGTCGGGACTCGGGGCGACGCTGAAGCAAGGGCAGTGATTGGTCCGCTAAGGGTAACCCGACGCAGAACCAAAACAGGTTCACGACGTCGTCGGAGCGACTGTGTGGTCATTGCGTTGGGTCAATGTGGAACCATAAATAAGCCTTTAAGCCCACCTGGATGAGGGGTGTGTAGCTGGGCGAGCCGTCTCGACCAATCGGCGATGCCGGGGGAGTGGCCCAGGAGCGTAGCGACTGTGTCGGAGACAGACGTCGTAATCTTCGGGTGTCAAAGCCGGCTACTGCCATCACCTAGACAACACATTTGAAAGGGACAAAGGTCACCTTGTGTGAGTGTGTGACCCAGGGAGTGGATGAGGGAGGGTGCATGCATGAATGCGGGCGTGCAACTGCCCCTCATTGTAGACTTGTATTGGTTTGAATCTATGTATGATTCGGCATCCAAGCTTTCATAACAGCGACTTATAACTCTGTAGTAACTATGACTTTTATCAAATGGGCCATTTTAGTGATTAAAAACCACCTACGTTGTTGCGTCTTTTAAGACGTTTTCACGTTGAGGGAAAGTGTAGATAAGTGGCTCTTTTTATGGCTCAATGAAAGGTTTACAATTTTGCTTCATGAAAGTTTAAAGGCCACATTTTATGACACCGACTACAATGAAACGCCTTCCATATATGTGTACGTTTGTGTGTGTGTGTGTGTGTGTGTGTGTGTGGCTGAGTGTGTGTGTGTGTGGCTAAGTGTGTCTGTGTGTGTATGTGTGTGGCTAAGTGGGTCTGTGTGTGTCTGTATGTGTGTGTGTGTGTGTGTGTGTGTGTGTGTGTGTGTGTGTGCGTGCGTGTGTGCGTGTGTGCGTGCGCGTGTGTGTGTGTGTGTGTGTGTGTGTGGCTGTGTGTGTGTGTGTGGCTAAGTGTGTCTGTGTGTGTATGTGTGTGGCTAAGTGGGTCTGTGTGTGTGTGTGTGTGTGTGTGTGTGTGTGTGTGTGTGTGTGCGCGTGTGTGTGTGTGTGTGTGCGTGCGTGTGTGCGTGCGTGCGTGCGTGTGTGCGTGCGCGTGTGTGTGTGTGTGCTGGATCACCTGCTGCTGCATGAGGTGCAGGGGCAGAGCCGTGCAGGAGGGCGAGAGAGGGGGCGGGTCCTCGTCGCTGCCCTGGCGACGCAGACACTCAAAGCTGAAGGTGGACCTGCCGGACGCTGGGACGGACCCATCACACACAGCGTTACACACATCGACCCGCGTCGACGCACAACACAAGCCATCACATCCTCACATACCAAACACACAACACAACACGACCACAGAACAACGTACGCATCACAACGACGCACAACATGCAGCCACACCCAAGACAGACAACGTCACACAAAAGAACAACACACCACACAACAATGTCACAAGCAGTGGAAACGTCAAAGCCTCCTGAGCACCACTCGAATGACTAGACTGAGTTTAAACCAGGGTGTCTCGGTCAAGTGCCCCTGTACCCCTTCTAGTCTGGGCTATTATCTGGTCGGGTTCATTGACAAAAGAGTGATAGACAACAACGGCGAATCAACTCACGTTGCGGCGAGGAAAGAAACCGCCTCTTGGGTGACCGACAACCATCTTGGAAGATAGGCTGTTGGTCGTCGTCATAGTAACCCCCGGGGGCTTCGGGGTCCTGGTCCCCCGCGGCGTCATGGTAGTCCATGTGAGACAACCTGCATGGGTGGTAGAACACAATACGTACGTGGAGTTTAACATTTGATTCATAACACACAATAGTTTCGGTTTTAATTGTGTTCATGCATCCTGGGCATAATCTCTGCAATGAAACAATATGCATTTTCAGACGATATATTATGTGATAACAAGAGGAAAGTTGTTGATAAAAATATAAAGTTAAGAAAACATGCAATACATCCAGAGGGGCTCCAGGTGTCATTGTCACCGCCCACCCTCTGCATGGAGAACAGTCGAGGCTGAATCCCAAGTACATAATAACAGTAGTATCAAGGGGAAGTCAGGTCTTAAGGGACGACCTGTCTCTTGTGAACATGATGTCGTCTTCGTTGAACTCCTCCCCACTGTAGTACTCCCCCGAGCCCCAGTCCTCATCACTGGTCCCGCCCCCCGGCTCCTCTCGGCGAATAGCGGGGTAGGCGCCGCCCCCTGCCTCCGACCTGGTGGTTAGAAGACGTCAAGTGAACCCACTCGTTGACGCAGCCGTCGCAACGTTGCAATTAAAAAACGGTTTGAATATCAATAAAAACACACGTTATTACGCGTTGGCCTGTTGCAAAAATATAAATAAAAACTTTGCTAAAACAAGTTTCAAGCGTTCCACTTGATTCCCGTCGTCCAGCGTACCTGACGTAGGCCTCGTAGTAGCGCGTCCTGCTCCTACGTGCAGCAGGAGACAGAGCAGTCCTGCTTGTACGTGTTGCAGGAGACGGAGAATGGTCGTCCAGCAAACACAGGTGATCATGGTAGAGAAGAATCATGAGCCTTGCGATTAGAAATGTGCTAGAAACGTCCCCACACACACTCACACACCACCCAGCAGCAATACAGCCACGGTATACCGCCGCGCCTCTGAACGCCACCGACTGACCTGCTGGAGTTCCACTTCCTGCGGCCGGCCGGCTCTCCCGCGTGCCGGCCGGCCGCGCCAGACGACGCCGGCACGCCCCCGTTGGGATCCCGGTGTGACGAGGGTCTGGTCCCGTTGGCCAGGGGCCGCACGGAGGGCACGTTGGCGTTGTTGAGGTTGGCGTTGGAGCACACGGGCGACTGGTGCCTCTTGGCGGCGTCACAGCCGGGGTGCTCCCGGAGGTGGGCGGGGCCCTGGCGATGGTTGTGCTGAAGCGGGGAGGAGGCGGCGGCAGTGGCGGTGGCGGCGGCCTCGGCGGCGATGGCCCCTCCCGCCCATCCCCTGTCGTCGTCGCCGGCCCCCGTGGCGTGGGGGAGGGACGGGAGCACCTGCAGCGGCCGCTGGGTGACGTTGGACAGATGGGCGGAGCCCCGCTGTTCCCCGTTGGCGTGGCAGACGTGGTTGCCGAAGAGACCGCCGTTACGCTGCCCGGGAGACACAGACAATGGGTGAGACTGGGGGAGGACATGGTGAGACCGGGGTAGGACGGGGGAGAGCACATGAGGACAGGGGAGAAAGGGTGTGGACAGGTGTAAACAGGGGAGAAAGGGTGTGGACAGGTGTAAACAGGGGAGAAAGGGTGTGGACAGGTGTAAACAGGGGAGAAAGGGTGTGGACAGGTGTGGACAGGGGAGAAAGGGTGTGGACAGGTGTGGACAGGGGAGAAAGGGTGTGGACAGGTGTGGACAGGGGAGAAAGGGTGTGGACAGGTGTGGACAGGGGAGAAAGGGTGTGGACAGGTGTGGACAGGGGAGAAAGGGGGTGGACAGGTGTGGACAGTGGGGAGAAGATAACAAACGACAGCACCAGGTAAAACAGGTGAGAAGCCGCAGACACGGGCATGTCAATAATTAACAGAAATCCTTCCAAGTAACAGATAGGATAAGTTACTCATTCACAAGTTAAGCAGCCATGTAAACATTTTGAAATGCAATACAAACTGTTAATACAACTATAAAATTATCCTGTGAATCACCTGCTGACATGTCAAAGTGTATTGGCCTCATATGGTAATAGGGAAATTAGTTTTCCTCTACATTTCCAGGGTATCAAACCATGATGCTCTGTCTGAGAAGTAACCACAAGATCTTATACCCGCTTCCTCTCACAATCTGATTTTTCTGTTACCCAGCTACGGATACCACATTCCTTTTTGAGTTTCCCAATGACTCAATTTATTTAACTTATTCATAATCGATGTACACAAAGATAAAGATAAGCCCAGCAAGTTGGTCTTGACGACGAGGCTCTCGTTGTGATGATCATGGTAGAAAAAGTATCAAAATAATACAATTTGAGGGAGCAAGAGATGCAACTTGTGTGGTTAAATGCAGCAATACTAAAAGCCCAGTTTGATTGAACGACTGCGCAACCCGTTCTAATCCCATTCAAACTTCAAGCGCCACATCAACTCCACTGGCCGTGTTTACCCTGTAGATCTCCTCCTCCTCCTCTCCATTGGCCTCCACCAGCCCCTCCTCCTGCAGGTCACATGATATGGCGCGCCGAATTTCCGGTCCGATGTCGTGCAGCGTCCGCAGACCGGCCTGCGTGTAGGGGGGGGGGGGGGAAGACAGCTGTGAGCCGGCAGACGACCACACTGACATTTGCATGCGAGCGCACACATTGATAACATAGAATAAACTGGAAAAATGTGCACTTGATCGTTTTTTTCCAACATGCCTCTCATTATGCATGTAGCCAAACACCCACACATACAAGCCTACTTTTTCTCACACACACACGTACGCACGCACAAACACACGAACGCAAGCACACACACACACCCACACACGCATGCATACAAACGCACATGGGCACACACACGCATGCATACAAACGCACATGGGCACACACACACACAAACACACACACACACACACACACACATTCATTCAAACACACAGAGGCACACACCGACACACACACAGACACACACACACTCTATTTCTAGCCGGGATAACAGCTGCCTCTGGCACTAGTTAAAGGTCAAAAGTCTGAAAGACAGAGGCGATTTACAGGCATGCTTACAACTCAAGTGAGTGGAGCTTCTTCCCACCCGCCCCTTTCACTCTCGCACAGCCACCCTGAACCCATCCACACACACACACGCACACACACATGCACACACACGCACACACACACACACACACACACACACACACACACACACACACACAAATACATAAATACACACACATAGCCTCTATATAGCGAATTTGAGTTGATCATGTGGACCGGATATCAGTTTCCCCAGTTGAGCCACTATCTAGAGCAAGTCATTGTGAATATGATGTTGTGAATATGTCCAAATACATGTAGTGTAAAATACCAACACGATAACAAGTGAGTCATCATGTAAGTCATCATCACAGGTGGGTCGTTTGGACATTTTTCAGCCCCACACATGACAAAGGCAGACGCCAATCGCGACCTTGCTGCAGAGCCTACAGTCAGAGCCAGCAGGCCAGCCACCCACCTGCAGTGCCATGGTGGTGTTGAGTCCATCCCAGGGGTGCCTCCCCACCAGGCCTTGCTCCTTGCGTCGCTTGAACTTCCTGAAGTAGTCCTGGATCAGGAAGGTGGCGTAGAACTTCCCCACCGTTATCTCGTCATCTGAGCCAACAAGAAAAAATGGGTTCAAAAAATGCAAACAAACAAAACAAAACCAGTATCTTTCAGCCAAAAAATCAATTGTGTTACCTTAACACCTTGACAAACATTCCAACATCTAACTAGTGGATTACTTCTCGGTTTTCCAAATAGCACAGCAGCCTCAGAGTACTGGTATTTCCAAATTAAAGGAAGCCCAATACGCTTATCATTCAAAATGCCTAAATGAGCCGACACAGGCAAGGCAGGCCTAGCTTAACATCATACACATAGTTATTTCGTTCTCAGCCATGAGCACTGAGAATGGCATGGTTTTGACCTGCGCACCAACTTTTACAGATCATCGTCATCAGACATCTCCGGTGGCCAATTTTGCTTTCTGCCATAAACAGCAGAAGGAACACAAAGGAAAATGTCTATCTGAACTGGCGAACTCAGAAATACAAGAAGTATTTGTGGGAACTCCGAACAAACAACACGTGCAAGCCAGCCCGCAGAAGATGCAGGAGCCAGGGGACAGATCGCAAGATGTGCAACGCTAAGCCGAGCAGGGTGCTACGTGCACCACCAAGGAGGGCTCTGTCTAACACACTTCATAAAGAACCCTCTGTTCAAACATGAACAGAGAAGACTCTGTTCATGTTTATGTTCGCCCTCATTGAATTCCACTTCAGACTTGATGGCCCAGGGCGACATCCACAACAGCATCTGAAGATAATTCCTAGGAAGTTTCCTGGGAATTTTCTCGTATTGCTTGAGATGTTGTTATATTCCTTGCTTACACGCTTGTTTTTAAGTAGTCTCCCTTTTGAAACTTGTGAGTCACTTGCATTCTCTAGAGCAGGGGTCTCAAACTCGCGGCCCGGGGGCCAATTGAGGCCCGCGGGATGATATTTTGTGGTCCGCCACTTGACATCAAAGTTTAGTGTTAGTGTGGCCAGCGCATTGTTGTCAAACACACATTTCTGCTGAATGGCTTGCCACGCTTTTTTATCACTTGTGATAGGGTGACCAAATGTCCCGGTTTTGCCGGGACAGTCCCAATTTTGAGTTGCGTGTCCTGAGTCCCGACAAAAGCCAAAGGACGCTAAAATGTTCCGGTTTCCACCAACTGCTATTAAATGTCCCGTGTTGTCAGCGATTACATAGCGAACGTGATCTAATGATAGCCCGATCAATTGGGTCAGTTGTGATTCTGTTTTTTATGGAATACTTGATGCGGCCCAGCCTGACCCAGACTCTACCTCCGGTGGCCCTGGTAAGTTGAGTTTGAGAACCCTGCTCTAGAGAGAATGAGAGAGAGAGAGAGAGAGAGAGAGAGAGAGAGAGAGAGAGAGAGAGAGAGAGAGACAGAGACAGAGACAGAGACAGAGACAGAGACAGAGAGAGAGAGAGAGAGAGAGAGAGAGAGAGAGAGAGAGAGAGAGAGAGAGAGGTAACCCTACAATTCCATACCCCCAGAATAACAAAGAACTGCCAAGAAAAGATGTCAGTAAGGGGAAGAAGTTGAGAAATGGCAAGGCAATGGCCACAAACTCTGGGAGAGAGAGATACATTCAGAAAGAGAGAGGGAGACATACAAGCAGGGGAAGAGACATACATAAATACAAACATACAGAGAGAGAGAGAGACAGAGTGGGAGATAGAGAAAGAGAGCGGCAAAGATGTGGGGAGATAGGTTCAGCAGAGCTGAGTAAGCAGGGCCATAAGCAGACAACACACAGAAGTACCAGAATTGCATATCATCAGTTGTCATTCCGGTCATATAACTTAAATAGGGTATTTGGTATCACAGAGTAGAGCTAATGCTGAACTCTCAATGAGAAACCAGTAGCAAAATAATCTTTATGATGATATAAAATAATAGTTATTTGTTTTGACAGATAGCTTGTTTTTGTAAGTAAATTATTTCAATAATAATATATAGCATCCTATAAATCTATATTTGTACTGTTAAAATATTTGATAACATAAATGGATGAGTGCTTAAGAGATAAGTAATAGGAGTAAAGTAGAGAGAGGTATTGGGTCGTTCCTAACACAAATACATGCATGAGGTCTTTACACACTTGAAAAACCACACAGACACGTTGAAGATTGTAAGCATACAAAATGTAAACAACAGAGTGGTGTTGCTGCAAACTGCATGTGGACGGAAAGCCAAAAGCAAAATATTTAGAAAGTACAACAGTTAAAAAACCACCAGATGTCTTTGTTACTAAAGACACTTGTTAAGTTATACAATAGCAATAGCAACACTACTAATACAACAAGGCCCAAGGAGCAGAAGGAAGATAAGAGACTGAAAGAGAGAGAGAGAGGGAGAGGGAGAGAGAGAGAGAGAGAGAGAGAGAGAGAGAGAGAGAGAGAGAGAGAGAGAGAGAGAGAGAGAGAGAGAGAGGGAGAGGGAGAGGGAGAGGGAGAGAGAGAGAGAGAGAGAGAGAGAGAGAGAGGGAGGTGTTTCCTGTGGTGTTTATCTGTGTTTAGCTACACAGAGTGATGCCTGCATGAACAGGATGCCACCGAACCCACTATAGTCATGCTCAGCAGTTCTGACTAATCTGGTGACTTCTTATCCAATCCACTGTCACTGACCCCTGTTTTGAGAGGACATCTGTGGGATGTTGCTAATCGCCATTATTATTATTTGCCATTTGGTGATTTGTCCATAGCAACTGACAATATATACCTTTCGTTGCTACGTGTAATTAATGAGCAGCTAGAGGGTTATTGGGCTAATTGGGCTCGAACCCAGAACCTGTTAGCTGGAACCTATTTTGAATCTTGGACAATGAATTCCTTTCTATCCTTTGGCATAATTGCTTGCAGATGCAAATGACGGGTAAAGATTGTGCAAGATTATTTTGAAGGATTAATCGGTTCATCACAGGATTCCCAGTAGGTATGCTGTTTTCTTGCATCAACGGCCCCAATCACACTTTGTGTCGGTCATATTTGCATCATGCAAATGGAGCTTCAGTGGGTTAGCATAAGGTACCAGTGGAAATGTCGTGCGACAGGAGGTTGAATACGTTTGGATGCTCTTTAAGCCGCGGAAGAGATGAGAAGAATGATACGAACGTGTCTGAACTGTGTTTGTGTGTGTGCGCGCGCGCGTGCGTGCGTGCGTGTGTGTGTGCGTGACAGACGTGGTCTATGGCCATCTCTAAATAGGGTTAGGATTTAAATTTGTCATTTAAAATGATCAACATTGGTTGTGATAAGCTTACAAAATGCTTGCTTTTCTCAGTTTTCTGGTTCTACAATGAACACTTTTATGCCTTTGCCTGCCCGTTTTCTGGTATTTATGGCATTTTAACACCCTTATGGGCCCCTTATCCCCCTAGTGGCCATTTTGGTTCTAAACCCTCGCAGGGTGGAGGAACTGAATGGGGAGTTACACATTCAGTTGCTCAACTCAGCTCGTGTCTAGAACCAAGATGGAGCCAAGCAGGCCGCTAGGTTAGCAAGCCCTGTGGACCAGCACTGACCGCCTGCGGCTGGAACCACTTGGTCCAGAAGCTTCATGCTGGTCCTCTTCCAGATCTTCTTGATGACCGCCCTCAGCTCCTCGTTGGCCAGGTCCAGGTTACCTGGCCAACGAAAGAAAAGGAGAAACAAACAACAAACAAACAAACAAACAAACAAACAAAGACAGAAAGACAAAAAGAAACAAAGAAAGGACCAAACAAGCAAAGACTCATTAATTACATGCACTTGACAACTTTCACAAATACTCTGGGTAATGAGGTCTCCCTTGCGTTCACACACACACACACACACACACACACACACACACACACACACACACACACACACACACACACACACACACACACACACACACACACACATTTCCCTTTTTCACATTTCCCTTTTTAAGGTTACCGTGGAGATCCGTCTGTTTCCTTGAAGAACACAACTTTGGTGCCAATGTTCTGAACAATGTGTTTAGTGTGTGTGGAGCAGGTGGAGATCTTGGAAGAATTGGGTTAAAATATATGGTAACATGTGGCCACGACAGCGCTTGGAGCGCCCTCTACGGGCTGAAACACCCCATGGCTCCGCACCTGTCACACTAACTAGTGATGTCAAAGCATATGTGTTTTACCATCAATGCGAAAACGAAAAGACATGATGATGTTTTGAGGATCACTTTGTTGCATATTTTTGAGTTGATCTGGTCTGATATTATGGAATGCTAATAACCATCCTATCTCTTACAAATACTGTGAATATTCTGTTTAATGTATGCATTGTCTGTCAGTATAGGTGGTGTTTATTTGTTGTGGTCATTCTTGCACTATAATGTTGTTACGTTACTATATCATTATGTTATATGTTGCGTGGCAAATATATTAATAGCACATTTGGAGTATGGGGAAACGCAATTTCGGTCCACAGTGTAACCTGTTGCACGGTCAGTCTGTCAATAAAGTTGACTTTGACTGTGATCTTGGTGATCTCCACCAGAGCCTGGCCCCGCCCGCTGCTCACCCTCAGTCTTGATCTTCAGCGCGGTCCGGACCAGGGCGAACAGCGTGGCGTTGAACATCACCGTGCCATCGCTGTTCAGAGGCATGTTCATCGCCACCAGACGCTGGTCATGGAAAGTCATAGATATGAGGAATCAAATGCAGACACAATCAGCCCCTTCTCCTCGCAGGTCTGGAACGTTTTGTTCTCAAAGTGATTATTTTCAGGAGTCAGAATTGGAACAAAAAAAAGTGAAATAGAGAGAGGTTTCATAAGAGCCGATTCATCTATCAGTTAATCATCAGTTCAACTCAAACTCGTACTCTTTGAAGATACGTAAATGAATGCACATTATCCATATGTATAAAGACAACACTACAGTACACTTGACGAAAAACTATGAGTCTGCACTGGGCTTCCTCGGCTGCCGTAACACTGGAATTGAACATAGCACTCAGTTCTCTTATGATATCTCTGCACTAGAGCGTTGGTCGTGGGGTCCTCCTACGTCACCACCCACCTTGCACGCCACCCGGTGGGGACAGAGCTTCCCGAAGCCCAGGGGAGGCTGGATCCTCCTCAGCAGGGTCACCACGTCCAGATGTTTGATCCGACCCCTGCAGTCACAACCCCCGTTTGGTCTGTTATTTGATTGACTTGGGTCCATGGGATGTTTAGTTCCACCCAGCGACATGTGAATTAGCAGCATTAGGGATTGAAGCAGAGCCCACAATGCGGCTGGTTCAGCTAGTTCAGATCTTCACAAGAACATCCACATAGAAGTACGTCGATCGTATCTCCGAGCAGAGGAACACACATATTTTGTATTGACCTACTTGGCTTCAGGGTCGTATTCGGACCAGATCCTCTTGAACTCTATAACTCTAAACTGTATAGATGCAGTTTATGGAACCCCCATCACATTTTAAAAACATTAAAAGGACAATTGTGATTATACAATAAAGCAAAATCATTAATACAAAGAAAAGTTCCAATATTGATAAGCTTTATGTATAGTTCCACATAGAATTATGTTGATCGTATCTCCGAGCAGAGGAGGACACATATTGGGTATAGACCTACTTGGCTTCAGGGTCGTATTCGGACCAGATCCTCTTGAACTCATCCAGGTGATGTGGCCCCAGAATGGACCAATCCCGAGTAAGGTAGTCAAAGTTGTCCATGATGACGGCCACAAACAGGTTAATGATCTGACAAAGGCAAGAACCATTTGGTTAAGCAACTTTTATTTTTGACTTGTTGTCAGTAGTAGAATCTATCCCATCGAGTATAAACGACCTAATCTGGATGAAGAATCTTATTTCATTGAATCTCTCATATGTGTGCACGTGGAGTTTGCAGACCTTACCAGGAAGGCGCAGAGCATGTAGAAGCTGATGAAGTAGATGATGGCGAAGCCGCTGCCACAGCTCTTCTCCCCCGACTCAGAGTCACAATTTTCGCTCGGCATACAGGCCAGCATTATCTCCTGCCATGCTTCACCTGTCGCACACCTGGGGAGGAGAAAGGACAACTATCAACCTATAGCACCTAGAAATCCATCCTATAGCGACTTGGCGATGGGCTTTTTTTGTAAGGCAAGGCTGGTATATTTACAATTTATAGAACCCTCATCACGTTGTAAAAACATTAAAAGGACAATTGTGATAATACAATAAAGGACAATCATTAATACAAAGAAAAGTTCCAATATTGATAAGCTTTATGTATAGTTCTCAACCTCAACTGTGAATGGATTTGGATTAGTGCTTCGTATTGACCACAATAATAATGTACAAAGCAAATGACCAAAAACACCATTCGTGGCAACTCACAGACAGCCATACACAGAATTCATATGGATGCATGTCCACGACAAAAACAACAGCCACTACCTGAAGAGCATCAGGACAGCCTGTGGAAACGTCTGGAAGTTGTTGTTGCGGTTGATATGTGTTCCGTCCACCATTGCTATTTTCCCAAACACCTGAAGAACACCAAAGGACACATTTTCCTCAACCGCTGGAAGGCAATCGAACCGCCTTATCTTCATTGCCCTGACTATTCAGTAAAAATGATGGTTACTAATGTTCATGACAATTTATAACCTCCAGCTTGTCGGCCATCAGGCTCTAGATAAAAATCTAAAGTCTGATTTCTGAAACTATGTAACTACCAATCTGTTCTTATAGAAGCGCTTAGCTCTCCTGGATGTCAATCAATCTTAGTCATTCTCAAGGCTTTTCCTGGTCTCTCGTAGAAGCTTTCTCACAGGTTTCAGAAGGCACTGTCACCCAATCGTTGGAGCTTTGGCCTATGCAACTCTTGGAGACCATCACTTTGATTCGTTCACAGATAAAAAACTAAATTGATGGTGGGTGGACACTCTTCTAATGAACAAAGGTTAAAAGTAAAAACGACCAAATTGAGTCTTTGCAGTGTAAAGTTTCATCTGCGCTAAGGTCGAACAACCATACCTGCATTCCGATGACTGCATAGATGAAGAAGAGCATGGCGATCAGAAGGGCAACGTAGGGAAGAGCCTGAATTTGGGGGAAAAGTCTGTATTTATGCAACACCACTCATTATAACCCTCATACTTGACGATGCATGCTTAGAAAAAGGATCATAAAGCTAGCCTAAGTATTAACCATTGGGATGACACTGCCCCCTCCTGCAAACAACTCTCTGACCAAAGCAATATCAATTTCTTATGTCTCATAGTCTCATCTCATGATTAATGCTGAGCAGGGGCATCACCCTCACCACAATGAACACTCTCACCCGACTGGTCAACGATTTTTTACCTTCTACTTCTAATGAATGGATGAACCCTAGAGCTGTGCAAATAATCGAATTTGATCGCGATTTCGATGTTTCGTGATTACGATTGATTCTTCTCTTCTTTTTTTTAAGTATATTTAATTTAGAAGAACAGCTGGATACATATTTGCACATTATTTTCAATTGTGAGTACTTTCGATTTTAACATTTTGGGAAATTTCAAAGTTCTTATTTACAAAGTGTTTTTCTTTGAGAGAAATTCTTAAAAAGCGCACTATGTTTTTAAACCCCAAAAATACTGTTAAAATAATCATGATTTCAATATTGACCAAAACAATCATGATTATGATTTTTCTTCCATAATCGAGCATCCCTAGTGGAGCCCCGTGGATGGACCCCCACCCTCCCCTCCCCTCACCTGAAACGACTTGATGAAGGTCCACAGCAGGGTTCTGATCCCCTCCCCCCTGCTCAGCAGCTTGACCAACCGCATCACCCGGAACAGGCGGAAGAAGGTGATGGAGATGCGTGCGCTGTCCTGGTTCTGTAACACAGGCGCACGGCGTGACCGGGGGAACAGGCAGACGGACAGACAGCATGCAGACAGAGAGGAGGCGGACGAGGCCGTCCGGACACGGGGACACAGGGGTGTCTCACTAACTGAAACATTATGTCCCTCGACTCGGTCGTTCATCATTCATCCGTCTCCTAACTAATTGTATATTTTGTGGTCGATTACAAAAATACACATTTTTTAGGAGTTGTTTCATCGTTTGCTAACCCGCACGTTGGGGTCAAGACATGCATGTTGTTTCGATACGTTTGTCCCACAGTAAAAACATACAATGTCATGCACGCACACACACACACACACACACATACACACACAGGTGCGCTCGGACACCAAATGGATCCTATGTAGAGTGAAAGGATGCCACTATAGCATGCTGTATGGAGTACAGCTGGTCTGGGCTAGCAGGTCCTCAGAGGGTATAGCCTTGGTCTGGTCACCAAGACCTCCCTGAGTTACTGAGAGAAGCCCTGAAGGAGATGGTGCTAGGGACTCTTGGTGACCGAGGGGAAACAGCTCTTATGTCCGGTGTCAACAGATCGCTTTTTTGTAGATTGACATGGTAGGAAGACTTTTCTTAATTTGACGAATGGCCAGGGTGTTTTCCAGCTGTGCAGCTGGTGGTACATCTGTGGGACTTTCACCCCTCTTTAATGACGTTGGAATACACCTTAAAAAAAAGTAAATTCCAAGCTTAGCCTGGAGAAACTAATACCGTACCCAGAGTGGCCTCAACCAACCCTATCCTAGCCCTTCGTATCCCTCATATCGGAAGCACAGAGCGAGCCTCCTCGATGAAGGGCTTACAACCAAGAAACCACCCAGCACGGAACCGCACGGCACATCAAATCTGCTGAGTCATGTATCCAGACATCTCGACAAGGTCCATTCAACCCGTGCAAACCGTGGGTGAAACACAAGCACGGACAAGAGCATCAATGAACCCCTCGCATGTTATCGAACCGTTTATGTTGATGTAAAAGTGCTTTGACAAAAACAACAGGCAACAGATCATTACAATGAAAAGACATCAACTGAACCGTTCAACTTTCGGACGGACGACAAAAAGGGGGGGGGGGGGGGGGGGGGGAGCAGGGGGGGGAGGGGGGGGTTGCATATTAGGGGAGGGGCTTTTCTTACCCCTGGTTCCACTATCACCTTGACGACAGGAAGGGCTGCCGACTTGAAACCAAAAGCCTAGGGTTAAACTGAGTTTGCCAGGTACAAATCTTAAGAAAAGCGTGCGTCTGTCCTAAGTGAATGGTGCTCCTTTGAACGGTTGCCTGTAAATGTGATATACATCCTACTTGAACGTAGCAGGTCTGACAACAAAGCATGCATGCTTTTTACTTCTGTACACCATCTCATCTACAGAGACCCACACCAGATTGAGTATGTGTATGTGTGTGTGTGTGTGTGTGTGTGTGTGTGTGTGTGTGTGTGTGTGTGTGTGTGTGTGTGTGTGTGTGTGTGTGTGTGTGTGTGTGTGTGTGTGTTTCCAATAGTGTAGACTCAGTCCAAAGCCACAAATAATTCTGCAATGACTCGAGGACACATGGAGCACATGGTTTAAAGATGTTGAGAAACAGCGGGAGGAGATTCCTTGCAGTTTCTAGCGGTAAGCCTTGCAAAAAGTCTCACAATGAACATACCGAGAATTATGTATAGAAGATGTAACACAAGTTGTGTTTTTCCCGGTTAACGGCTTTTAATTAACCTTTTATGGGGTCGATTTGTTATTTGTCCAATCATTTAAATCATGTTTTGGCTTCTTTTTATTTTTGCGAATGGAAAATACAAGTCAAAGCTAAACCTTACATGATCCCAACCATTACACATCGTGGTCCTGAATGCAGCCCTGACCGGAGACACTGCAAGGTGAACTCAAGGCAAACACAGAGGACAGAGGGGGTGGCAGGGGATGGGGAGTTGGGATGTGCGCGTGTGTGTGTGTGTGTGTGTGTGTGTGTGTGTGTGTGTGTGTGTGTGTGTGTGTGTGTGTGTGTGTGTGTGTGTGTGTGTGTGTGTGTGTGTGTGTGTGTGTGTGTGTGTACTTCTACTCACATTGATCTCAGTGATGGCAATATCGACCACGCTACCCACAACAATTAATGCGTCAAACGTGTTCCATGCATCAGCGAAATAGTGCTGCAGACACCAGCCCCGAGAAAACAAGAGGGACGAGAGACAGAGAGAGAGACAGAGACAGAGACAGAGACAGAGACAGAGACACAGAGAGAGAGAGAGAGAGAGAGAGAGAGAGAGAGAGAGAGAGAGAGAGAGAGAGAGAGAGAGAGAGAGAGAGAGAGAGAGAGAGAAACACACACACACACAGAAACATGAAAAGCCAATAAAATGTGAAGAAGCAAGAGACGGATAAAGCAAACATTTCTAGGATACACCGAGTCAGTAAGAGTGGAAGGAGGGACTCTCTATTTCATAAACAGTTTTGTTATTGTGTTGTAACATGAACTAAAATGACAGTTAAAAGTTCACTGATCCCTCACTGACTCAGTGCTTTGTTAATAAAATTAATGATTTGCCATCATAGCCTTTGACTAAGTGATTCATAAGGATCATTCTGTTCACTGTATATATATATATATATATATATACACTGTATATATATATATATGTATATATATATAGTGTAGTTAAGCCAATAAATAGATCATACAGTCTGTCCTATTTTTTAGGACTGATGCTTCCATTTGGAATGTAATAGGAAATTTCTGTCCGACAACAGTATATTACTGAACCTATTACAAGCTATTTTGGATTTGATCCACCTATACTGATATTTGGTCAGTGTCGGCTGATGTGTGTGTTGTGTGTGAACCAAAGCCTATGATGTCCAACCCTGACCTTGTGCACAACGAATTGTAATAAAAGCAGACAGTCCAAAACAACACCAGCTCAGAGAAAACAACAAACTACTACGAAACGACCAACATGAGCAGAGCAGTGAGAGAAATTGAGGGCGGAAGGCGAGAAAGAAATAAGGAAAGGACAGTGCTGCAGCGGATGTAGGGGGAGGAGGAGGAGAAGGAGAAGGAGGAGGAGGAGGAGGAGGAGGAGGAGGAGGAGGAGGAGGAGGAGTGCAAGGGGATGGGGGGGGGGGGGTCTACGAGGGTCTACCTGACTGAGGACGATATCGACTACACTCCCGATCACCACCAGAGCGTCAAAGACGTTCCAGGCGTCGCCCACGTAGCCCTGGTCGCCACGGTAACGTACAGCCAGGAGAGAGGTGGTAACAGTGGAGAGGGATGGGGGAGAGGGGGTCATGAAAAGGAAAAAAGACACAGTGAGGTCAGGGGTCACAGGGGATGAAGTGTGGAGGGGGGGGGGGGGGGGGGGGTTGGGTAAAAGGTTAGAAATAAGGATATAAGAGTAGAATCACATGGCGGATAAGTTAAGAGAGGAGAGGGAAAGGGGAGAGGAGGGGAGATGAAGGGAGATAGGAAGAGGAGTTAAGGTGACAAAAGAGAGGGAGAAAAGGAAAGAGAAGATGAAAGAAAAGGTGAGGAGAGAGGGAGATGAATGGAATCCCAGGTCTCGGTTCCGCACGTCGTTTCACTGAGACTTCTACCGTTGGGCCCAGCCGGGGCGCATTAACTCTCACGTGTCTTAACTGGTGCCCCTGAGAGTGAAAGTGAAATCTGAAATGTCGGAGCGGCGTTCCGATCCGGCGCATCGATCACTGCGAGTCGCATTGAAACGACACAGGTCAGAGGTCAGAGAGGAGGAGGAGAGAGGTGGGGAGGAGAGAAGTGGGGAGGAGAGAAGTGGGGAGGAGAGGAGGGAAGAGGAGAAAAGAGGAGTGGGGAGGAGAGGAGAGAAGTGGGAAGGATAGGAGGGAAGTGGAGAGGAGAGAAGTGGGGAGGAGAGGAGAGAAGTGAGGTGGGGAGGAAAGGAGAGAAATGAGGAGCAGAGGAGTGGGGAGGAGAGCAGAGAAGAGTTGTACCCTTGGTTTGAAGGCGATGAGCTTCAAGATCATCTCGACGGTGAACACTCCGGTGAAGACCATGTTGAGGATGTCCATGGCAGAGCTAAACATGTCAGACTGCTTATAGTGCTGCGGGGGACAAGAAGCCGTGGAGAAAGTGGCAAACAAGGCTGGAATACACATCATCATCATCCAAAACTCAACATCAAAAATAATAATAGGATATAACTTAAAGGAGTGGGACAAAAAGAAAGGCAATAATGCACAATGGGTTTATGTGACTATTTATTTAGTATATATTTGTTTCTCCCCTATGTGTTTATACATTATACAATCTGCCTGATTATGGAAAAAATCATAATCACGATTATTTTTGGGTTTGAAAACATGATGCATTTATTCATAATTTCTCTCCAAAAAACACATTGTCACTGAATAAAAAAAAGTCACACAATGTACAAGTAGAAAATGTTCTACTTGAACATTTTGTATCACAAAGTTGCCTTGGGCCGTAACACGCCTCCCCCTCTTCCTGCGAAAATCTCAAACCCAAAAGGCATTTGTTTCAATCTCATTGTGTTTGATCTCCAGCTAAATCTCAGCTCAAGCTCTTCAAATCCAATACTTTGCTGTCAAGAAGTGGATCTCAAGGGACCGCTCACCTGGATGGCCAGACAGAGGGTGTTGAGGATGATGAGCACGAACATGACATACTCGAAGCCCGTGGAGTTGACCACGTACCAGAACTTGTACTGGTACGGGTTCTTGGGGATGTAGCGGCGCAAAGGCCGGGCTTTCAGAGCGTACTCTACGCACTGGCGCTGGAGAGAGAGAGAGAGAGAGAGAGAGAGAGAGAGAGAGAGAGAGAGAGAGAGAGAGAGAGAGAGAGAGAGAGAGGAAAGAGAGAGAGAAAAAAGAGAGAGAGAGACATAACAAACACACATTGCTCAGAGAGTTGAATGAACCTGTTGTGAGGAAGCATGGTCCTCAACTTGCCATTAATTATTTTGCTGGTAGAACATGTGATGAGAGAGATAAGCGATGAAGTGTTTTGGTGTGATTTCTAAGGAAGCAAGTATAAAAGTTATGCCTGGCATTTGCTCAGCTAGGCTCCTTCATGCTGCTGCTAGTCCTTGATTGAAGCCTTTTCTTAAGCCCAAAGCACACAGAGTGCAGATTTCGGCTCATATTCGCAGCGCGACCCAAATAGAATCAGAAATAGAATCATATTGTTTGGCGGAGCAAAGCACATACAGCAGGAATGTAGGCAGTATTCTTTCACTTGCTTGGTGCAGGCCTTAATTCTATTTTGGACGGGAACACTTCCAGACATTATTTGTGTCCGTCCCCAACACACCCGCGTTCTTCCGGGCTCTGCATGCCGCGGTTCCTACCTGGTTCTTGTCCAGCTCACAGTTCTTGTACTCCTTCTCCCCTTGCTCCTGGAAGGTGACGATGACGAAACCCACGAAGATGTTCATCATGAAGAAGGCGATGATGATGATGTAGATGATGAAGAAGATGGAGATCTCCACGCGGTAGTTGTAGATGGGACCCATGTTCTCCCGGTTGGAGTCGATGGCTTTGTACAGCAGGCTGCAGGGAGACACAGGCAGGGCCGGGTTGTACGTGCACCGCTCACACAATGGATGCACCGCAAGCGCACTCACACAGACTCACAGTGAAACCCTTTTTTAAACACACAAAAAGAGGACAGAAGTGTGCCCCTTCAGGCCTTCTGGCAGAGAGGGCGTTCAGCCTGACCCTAACCATTAACCTATCTAAGTAGTTGTGTTGCCTTAAGCTAGCCAAGTATTAGTGTTCCCTAAACCTAACCACATTCCACCGTCTAAAAATAATAATATAAGCCTTGTATCCAAGTCTCCTCAGTGAAAGTCCTGTAATTGACCCATTCAAGCACCAAACCTTCTCCCAACATGCACTTTGTCTCTTTTTACACAGAGTCACCTGACTTCTAAAGCCTTTCTGGCGTGAGGTCCACTATTCCCGTGTGTGGAGACACATGCACCCTGACAGGGGGTACTACTCACGAGGGCCAACCCTCAAAGGTGGAGACGGTGAAGAGGGCCATCATCGCCATGAGAACGTTGTCAAAGTTGAAGTCACTGTTGTTCCACTTCCTCTCCCTGAGCATGGGCAGGGCCGTGTCGCCGTTGGTGTACTGGATGTAGTTGCCCCTGTCGGAAGGAAAGGAGTCAATATGTATATTATGTAAACATAGCGACTTCACGCTCGACTACACGGCATTCAAACAAGTCCTGATTGAATCCCAGATCAAAGTCTTGATAGAGATCAATGCTGGAAAGCCTGGCCTATTTCCTTGCTCCTTGTTCATGACATCAGCTTTCATCAGTTTGTTTTGAATATGTTGATTATGCCGCTATTGGGTGAATCTATCAAAGGTGACTAACTTCAATGAGACAAACACACACACACACACGCACACACACACAGACACCAACCATAAACACATTCTGAGAAAAACCAATCCAGATTCACACAGTGCGTTTGAGACACAGTACGGCAGCTGGTGTGCTAACGCAAGATGGAAGATGGACCTACTTGCACTCGTCAGGGCTTGACTTGGCATCGTCTGTGCAGCGATAAAACTTGCCCTGCAAGGAACCAAACAAAGAAAAACATTGGGTTGAAGGAATAAACCTGCACTTAACATCTGTATATAACCTTTTATCACCATTTGAATTCATGAGTGTTTAAAAATAGGAACATCGCCATTTATTTTCTCTTTAACTCAATTTGATCTGTAGAGAAAAAGTGAGGCAATTTAATAATGCGCAATGGGATGGCAGCAGTCATCAGGGTGACATTTTTCAGATTTAGTACCACCATAAAAGATGTTATGTCAAAATAACTGTCAAGCACAGCAAAGATCCCGTGGACCCATCTCAACAGAGTGGTTCTTCAATCTGTAATTTCTCAGACCAAGGCCCCCGCATTTGATCACAAACACAAACACACACACACACACACACACACACACACACACACACACACACACACACACACACACACACACACACACACACACACACTAATACAAAACATCATCACTGGCCATCCACAACGTTACCTTGAAGAGCTGCACCCCGATGCAGGCAAACATGAACTGCAGCAGGGTGGTGACGATCATGATGTTACCGATGGTTCGGATGGCCACGAACACACACTGGACCACGTGCTGAGGAAGAGGAAAAGGGAGAGTTCCCCACTGAAAGACCACTGATTTCCAAAAATTGTCCTTGCATGAAAGTAGGGCTGTCCTCACAAATACAGGTCAATCCGGACACACCTCCTCGCCAGAAAGCACCACTAGGTGGAAGAGCTTTGCATGTGTCCTCACCTTGAGTCCCTTGGCTCTGTTGATGGCCCTCAGGGGCCTCAGCACTCGGAGAACGCGGAGGATCTTCACCACGGAGATGGCAGAGGACCTGTTGGTGAGGGAACGCCAGGGGCGTCAGGGTCTCTCGCCCCAAACCGTGCCACTCAAGACTCAAACAATGTGCTCCAGACTGTCATTGAAGCAGCTCATTTACATATATATTAGGAACAGTTGAAAAATGTATCTAAAATTGCAACAGATGCAACGATTAGACATTCACGTTGAATGTCTTTATGCATTTGGAAAAGGAATATCAAGCCCCTTTTGCAGTCTAATCATTTACATTTACATTTAGGGGATTATGCAGATGATTTTACCCAAAGCGACTTACAAGAAGTACATTTGTTAGATGAAGGTGAAACAATATATCGCAGTCGGTACAGTAAGGGTGTTCATAGAACCAGGTGCAAAGCACTAGGTAAACCCATTCCCCGTACACAACAAAGATATCCCAGAAATGTTCCGGAGCATTTCCTGTATGGGGTCATGTGTGAATCGGATAACATAGAGAACAGACATGAAGCAGTTCAGCAGCTGTCCTGAGATATGTATATGTGCGATCTTGTCTTGAAACAGCAGGACTTTGATTAACATCCAACATGAGTGGTGCCTTCTACATGTTCGATCCAACGGTAACTTACTGAATTCCGAAGGAAACCAGAGACACGCCCACCACCAGCAGGTCTAAGAGGTTGAAGTAGTTCCTACAGAACGCCCCTTTATGGAGGAACGCGCCGAACGCTGTCATCTGAACACACGCAGAGGTGAGGGTAAGGACTGGATATAGACATTTGGATTCATATTAATAGACATATAAACATGTTGATTCATTTACTGAATTTAAGCATGCAGTCAATAGAACTTCCATGAAATGCAGTGACAAATCAATATTTTTAACTAGAAAAATATCTAGCCAAAGAAAAATATCTCAAAGCTGCTTTTTTAATATATATGATATATATCATTGTGTAAAAATGTAAATGTAATGTCCTAAAACATTCATGAAGCTGAGCTGCTGATCCAAGTAATCATCACCACATAAGATAGTGTTCAAAATGCAGTATGAAAAACAAACATGCATGTCCACACGCACGCACACACATACACACTCAATAAAAAAAAAGTGCAATAGTGGTGCAATGGAGTCCTTGTTGATTGAAACTGAACAAGCAGATTCCATGGAAGGAACTTGGAACATGGCAACAAGGTGAAGAGGGTGAGTGTCGTTGACCGGGGTGAAATACTTGAACACACAGTGGGGGTCATTGGCTTGAACGTGGACACAAGTGGTCACAAAAAGTGACTCTCACTATTCAAGAGGCCGGCACATTCCAGAAGAAAATATAGCCTTTCTGTGATATGACTGTCGGTAACAGTACCAGATCCACAAAAAGTCTCTAAAACTAGGACTTTTTTTATAATTATTTTTTTCTGAAAAAAAGATCCTGTTTTGATTTAGCAAATAAATATTTCAATCTAACTGCAACGATGTTGTGAGAAAATAACAGCGTTCCACAAAAAGGTAGAGAAAAAAATATATTGACAAATAGTAACCTACAGTATTACTATGTAATTACATTCAATTATTCAAAATTATTACATAACTAAATCCATGTGACTGATGGAATATAGACAATATAAAATGACTAAAATATAACACATGGTCTCCACAGAGACGAACAAGACTCCATAACAATAAGACAGGTGGGCGGCCATTTTGAATGAAACACCAGGGCGGGAGGAAGTGGCGTGCACGGGCGTGCTCGGAAGCGGCGGGGGGTTGCTGTTGCCACGGTAACAGTCCCTACCATTGTTTACCTTAATGAGGATCTCAAATGTAAACATACTAGTGAAGACATAATCTGCATTGTTTAGGATCTGAGGAGGTAATCAGAGTGACACAGACACAAACACACACACACACACACACATAGATAAACACAAACAAACAAGCAGGGAGTTACTGAGGTCCTACCCAGTACAGTATAAGCACAGCACAGCCGGCCACATTTACCTTCAAGAGGATCTCAACAGTAAAGATTGCGGTGAAAGCATAGTCAAAATAACCAAGTATCTGAAAAAGGCAAGGCACAGGTTAGAGTCATCATCGCACGATGAAGATGATGGTTTACCCAACACACATTTTTAACATCGGGTGCGATCAAAGGGAATGCTCGAGCCAATGGCTGAAGCAGTGGGTGTGGCATAAACATACTCAAACAACAAGCAGTCAACATTCTGTATGTATCTAAAACAATGCTATCAAACACCTTAAATACAGTGCCCCTTAATACATTGTACAGTATTTTGGACTTTTCGCTGTCACTTTTATCCAAAGCCACTCGGAGTGAACTCATTACTATTCATAAAGGATCAGGTCGGGGTTAGAGCATCTCCTTAAAGGATTCAACCAGCTGGGAATCAAACCCAGTACCTTCCAGCCGGTGAGTTAAACCCATCGACCGCTCCACTATCCTGCCGCCACACGAGCCCCATGTCCTCATGAACCTAACGACCCGTGTTATGGTGTCTAAACGTACGAAGTTGCGTCTGGAGAAGTTGCGAATGGGGTCCTCCGCAGCCAGGGAGACGGAGCTGAGCATGATGAAGACGAGGATGAGGTTGGTGAAGATCTGGTGGTTGATGAGCTTGTGGCAGAGCACGCGGAACCTGCAGACGTCACGCGGAGAAGGAAAAACAAGGATCAACGGGTTTTGAGTAGCAGCAACGCATAGTGGCAGTAAGAGCAAAGGCTTGTGCATTTGTGAATGTGTGTCTGGTTGTGTGTGCGTACGGGCATGTGTGTGTGTGCGTTCTATGATCGTGTGTGTAAGTGTATGTCTGTGTTTTATAATATTGTTGTTAAGTGTAAGTGTGTGTGTGTGTGTGTATGGGGGAGGTTACGATGACGTATGTAAATGTATGTTTTATGATTTTGTTCAGTATGTGTGTCAGTAAGTGTGTGCGTTTGTTTGTGTGTACATATGCACGTGCATTTGTCTGCGTGTGTGTTTGTGTGTGTGTGTGGGCGTGCGTGCGTGCGTGCGTGCGTGCATGCGTGTGTGTTTGATGTGACTGACGGGTTGGTGCTGCTGAAGATGAAGAAGGCGCTGCCCTCGGGGATGGGCGGAGTCTTCTCCTTCATGGTGAGCTCGGACATCCTGAGGGGGCGTGGCCCCGGAGGAATCTCTGGTAGATCCTCCTCTTCCTCTTCACACGCTGGGGAAACCAAACACCATCATCTCAACATTACAACGTTTCAAAGTGGTTAAAGTTAATCATATTTCAAATAGCCAAATAGGCCCAAAAACACCAAGACACACACACACACACACACACACACACACACACAGACACACACACACACACACACACACACACACACACACACACACACACACACACACGCTTTACCTGAAGTATCTAAAGTAGGGTATGGCTCTTTATCTTCCTCCAGTCCACTCTCTACCGCCACCTACAGGCATTGAGAGGTTTGTCAAAAAAAACACGACACTTGACTGTGAGGCTTAGTTTACTGTAAAAAGACATCAATCAAGATCATAAATGCCCTAATATACATCCAAAACAAAGTTAGATTAGAAAAGATGACACTATAAAATAATTGAATCATCTCAAGAATCAAGATTATTTATTGTTTCACGTCACATACAAGGCAGGACAATTACTTGGTTCTGGTTCCTCAGCCTAGCGACAGCAACCATGTTAAAGTTATCAATAAACACAATATAATTTAAACAACAGAAACCAAACAAATTGAATAGATCTTCAACACTCTCTCTTACCTTGGTTTCTCTTCTCTCTGGCTTGGCCTCTACTTTCTTCCTGTCAGCAATTGTACAGCTGTAGGAATAAACACAAGAATACAAAAATGTAATCAATAAAGTATTTCATTTTTTCTTTTTTACTAAAACAACAACAAAAATATATTCCTCATTTAACAAGTTTAAAAGCTTTCACTAGGGACACGGGACCACGTTCAGTTAACCACAATGTCAAGGCCATAGTGTTCACTTAGCGGTACACCAGGATACGACAGGCTATCTAGCAGCTACACCGTACATGGCATTGTTCTTCCTCTTCTTTGCCTCCTCTTCCTCTTTCTGAGCCGTGTTGAGGCTCTCAGCATCTGCCAGGTTGTCAACGGCGATGGCCAAGAAGACGTTCAGCAGGATGTCTGTTCATACGACTTGAGGGAAAAATTAAAGACTGAAAGGAAATGTAATTATGACTGTAGATGTGTACGGATGTGTATGGGTCGATGTGTACGGCACGGACACAGCTGTGTGTGCATACGTTCATGTGCACACAAGTGTGGTTGTGTGTGTGTGTGTGTGTGTGTGTGTGTGTGTGTGTGTGTGTGTGTGTGTGTGTGTGTGTGTGTGTGTGTGTGTGTGTGTGTGTGTGTGTGTGTGTGTGTGTGTGTGTGTGTGTGTGTGAGAGAGTGTGTGTGTGTGTGCATGTGAGTGCATGCGTGTGTGTTTGTGCATGTGTGTGTGCATGGGTGTGTGTGTGCACATGCACACATATGTGTCTGTACGTACGCATGCGTGTGTGTGTGTGTGTGTGTGCGTATTATGCTCAGCAGGATACAGTTTCCACAGATGAAGAGGATGATGAAGTAGATGCAGACCACCATGCCCGAGGAGGCGGGGCCACCGTACGCCATGATGCCGTCGTACATGACCTGGTTCCAGTCCTCGCCCGTCAGGATCTGACCACAACACACAAGGAATGGTCCGCGTGCTCGCAACATAGCGTGCTCGTGCTGAATATGGTTGTCTTTATTACACGAATACATCTGATGTGTGTTGCACCTCTCATCATGGGGGAGAATCTCAAGGGGTTTGACAGCACTGAAAATAAGAATGGGAGCGTGTGTTTTCTTGTGATGAAATCAATCAAAGCTAAAAGCACTAAACAGAGGTGTCTGAGGAGGTGTGGGCGGTTTAGCACTGACTGTCTGGAACATGGTAGGAGCCAGATCTCGGGAGGAGGATCCGGCACAACAAAAATCAAGCAGACCCAGCTAAGTCGGCTTGTTCATATGAACAGACTTCTAAGAAACAGACATTTTGTGTATTCCTCACTCTCCTTTGGTAGAGTGACCTTTGACCCCCAGCGGAGGCCGGCCCTGCACCCACCTGGAACACGGTGAGCAGGGCCTGGGGGAAGTTGTCGAAGGTGCTCCTCTTGGTGACCGTCTCGTCGAAGTTGAACTTTCCCCCGAACAGCTGCATGCCCAGCAGGGAGAAGATGATGATGAAGAGGAAGAGCAGCAGCAGCAGGGAGGCGATGGACTTCATGGAGTTCAGCAGCGACGCCACCAGGTTGCTTAGCGACGCCCAATGCCTTTGGGAGAAGTGCGGTTAGGAAGAGGAGGAGTGTGACACATAGGTGTCCGTGGGGCTCTCGCACCCGTTAGCAAAGACAGATGCACACGTAAACAAAGACACACTATAGAAAACAAAAAAACATGAACACACTTGAACGCATTTATAAAGTGATAGACACACACACACAGAGACACACACACATTTAAAATCGAAAGAACAAAAAAACACAATAGAAAACAAAAGTGTTCAAACTAAAGTGATCAGCATTAGCACGTCAGAGCTGAAATAGCTAAAACATGCCCCAAAACATATCCCCCACTCCGTGTCAGGTAAAGCTGGAGTTTCTTCCTACATGTGTCACCTGTACACATACAATGACGCACACACACACACACACACACACACACACACACACTCACCGTGTGACCTTGAAGATGCGCAGCAGCCGCACACAGCGGAACACGGAGATGCCCAGCGGTGACATGACAGCCAGCTCCACCAGGATGGTCTCCACGATGCCCCCGCATACCACGAAGCAGTCGAAGCGGTTGAACAGCGACACAAAGTAAGCCTGCAGGCCCAGGCTGTACATCTTCACCAGCATCTCCAGAGTGAACATGGCCAGGAGCACCTTGTTGGCCACGTCTGGGGGAGGGGGAGGAGGGGGGAGGGAGGTGGGAGGGGAAGGAAAAGTGAAGTAGAAGGGGGGGGAGAGGGAGAGAGAGAGGAGAGAGGAGAGAAGGAAGGTGAGGAGGAGGGGACAGAGCAGAATGAATTCCACCGTGCCACAAAGAGCAAGACATGTTCTAGGACCAGCTCAGCGGCCAGGTAAGAGATGGTTCTGTGGGTTGTACCGGCACACTCGTACCCTGTACTTCAGTGAGCCAATCCGGCTGGTTGTAGTGCTCCGAGGAGATGGTCAGCGTGTTGAGGAACACCAGGACGATGACCAGCCAATAGAAGGTCACCGACTTCACCGCCGCCCGGCACTTCCTGCGGCAAAAACGGTTCCACCGCCGCCACTGGCGACTGCGGAAAAAACAAAATGGAGGCAGGAGGGTGAGGTGCTGGATGCAGTGGTAGGGTTTACTATTTAGCCTTTTGTCCAAAGCGACTTACACAGACGTTTTATTGGCTAGAAGATACCAGGTAGGGGCTAGGCATCGCAAGGATGCAAGGATGCCTGGGATGTTTTTCACAAATCTATATATTTCTTTTTTTGAAAACCTTGAAGGGTTTTGTATTTGTTTGAGGATACAAGTAAGTAAGACGGGTTGTATGTCAAACTGCTTTTAGGATGTGATGATGGCCGTGGATCAGAGGTTATAATGGCAAGGCTGTAAGGGAAGTGACGAGAGGAGAAGTATTCAAATGGTTGATTAGTGAAGTTGAAAACACGATGCACGGTACACAGGGACATGGGAGGAAGATTGATTGAAACCACGGTTAAATGACACCTGTAGCAGCTTCAGGAGTAAGAGGTACACAGGGGCCCAATAGGTCATGCAAGACAGGGGGTCCCCTGGCGGTAAATCAGGATGGAGAGGGCCGCCGGGATCATGCAGCTTTGAGTGATGGAGGACGGGGGGGGGGGGGGGGGGGGCGGGGGGGGGGCACCGACGTACTAACCTGCCCCTGGACTTGCTGATGTTTAGACTGGAGGGAGAACAAGTGTGGTGGAGCGTTAGCACAACGTTGAGTTCAATGGTTACAAATGTTTCTGTTGGACTGAATACACCTCGAAAGAGAGAGAGCGGGATTATGGGATGGAGAGAGAGAGAGAGAGAGAGAGAGAGAGAGAGAGAGAGAGAGAGAGACAGAGAGAGACAGAGAGAGAGACACAGACAGAGAGAGAGAGAGAGAGAGAGAGCGCGCGCGCGCGCGTGCGTGTGTGTGTGTGCGTGCGTGCGTGCGTGTGCGTACCATATCTGACCGCAGCATTTGGAGCGGCCCTCCTCTCCGTTGGGGTTCTCCGTGTTCACAGATTCAGTCTCGCTCGTGGGTATGCTCGCTGTGACATCACACAGGAAGCAGGAAGTTAGATGTGTTCAGTTGGAACACTCAGGAAGTTCCCTTTACAGGAATTGATGGAGATGAATTGATTGATTGATTGATTGATGATTGATTGATTGATCGATTGATTGACATGACAGCCATGGATTGATACATGTCCTTACCTAATATGATGAGACTGTGGCCAAAAAGTAACTTATATTTCCTCAAAGTACAAATATTAATGCCGCCTAAGATGCCACATCAAAAAAAAAGTATAATCACATTTGAATCGAATATGAAATCAGCACAAAGATAAAAATGAAACAGCATGTTCCTGTCACACCAAATCCAAAATATGTTACAGTTTTTTTCATTTCCTGTAAAGTTGATCTAGGATCTTGATGTTAGGATACCATCAAATGAAAATGTACTTTGCAGGGCTTAACCTTGCTAGCTGATGTTATTAATCTCTTGTTGTTTCTACCTTCGAATTTCCTTCGGTCTGTGTCTTGGAAGGCAATATCTTACAGTTTGACTTTGAATTGGCAATTACAATGAACTCGCAAAATATGACACTGCCAGCTTATCTAGAAAAAACGTATACGAAGAAGTCTACAAATTAAATATATAGACTTCATAAAATATGAAATTCAACACTTTTCTTCTCCTTGTCCTCCTACTCCTGCTCCTCATCATCTTCCTCCTCCTACTCCTCCACCTCCTCCTCCTCCAACTCCCCCACCTCCCCCTCCTCCTCCACCTCCTCCATGGAGGTCTAACACAGACAGCCGCCACTAGGCAGAATACAGCCGTGGTCCATTATTTGAATCCTACGATGCATCTCTATTTCGGTTTGCAATCCACTTATGTCTAATGTGAACGCCTGCGTTCTGCTGAAGGCTCTGAATGTCCCCGCTAAATATAAAAAGCAGGCAGAGCCCTGTGATGAGCATGAAGAACGGTAATGTTGATTCCAAACACAAGCCAAGCACCCACAACGCAGACGGATGTGCTCACAGATAAACGCACGCGCAGACACACACACACACACACACACACACACACACACACACACACACACACACACACACACACACACACACACACACACACACAATGAGTCTTTTGATTCATCTCTCCATCTCTCAACACACATGCACACAAACATACACATTTCATACATTTACCCTGTGTTTCTGTAGACTGAGTGAACCAGCCAAACTTTCCTTTCTTCTTCTCAGTGAGGTCGGCTAAGGTGACACCTTGGTGACACCAACATGCAGTTCACAGAGTCAGACAGCAGGGGGGGGTAAGTGAGTACACTCCAAAACAAAAGTCAGCAGGGAATAACACTACAGTACAAACCAGTGCATGAAATAAATACTATACAGACACAGTTTCTTTGTCCAGACAATTCTATAAAATGAAGGTGTATGTTTTGAGTTGAAGGTAAAACATGATGAAGGTTAGATTAGTGGCTCCGAATAATGAGGGTGCTGTGGTTTGTATGGAGGGATTTCTTAAACTTGGATTCTTAGCTGAAAGTACTTTAGTCACACTAAAAAACATGTTTTCATTGTTGAATCTACAATTGAAAACCGGAGGCCACTAATACGATAGTTCTAATAAATAAAGCAATACAACATTTGTCGTTATGAACACGAACTGAGGTGAAATAATCACTGTCAATGAAAACAAAATTGGAAGATTTTGGTAGGTTCTGGACACAGAAACAGTGCACTGTAAATCTGAAGAAAAAAAACAACTAAGAAGCATGGTGAGGAGGAGGAAGAAGAAGAAGAAGAAGAAGAAGAAGAAGAAGAAGAAGAAGAAGAAGAAGAAGAAGAAGAAGAAGAAGAAGAAGAAGAAGAAGAAGAAGAAGAAGAAGAAGAAGAAGAAGAAGAAGAAGAAAAAGTAGAGGAACAAGAGGATGTTAGCGCTACATTACAGGGACAGAGTTAATCCACAAGGAACAGCAACACTGCAGGAACTACGAAGAGAAGAGTTAGCAGCCCGGCAGTCTCTAAAAGGCTCTAGACAGTGCTAGATGAAACAAGAAAGAGCAGGGTTACAGCAGAGACCAGAGTAAGGGAATAGAAAGACACAGACAGATAAATGTGCTGGGGATAGTATAACTCAAGGTTGAAAGGCACTAAAGCAGACGTTAGAAGACAGTGGTATATAGGGAGGGAGGTTAGCAGCATGGTTGTGTACGGTTACCGGTACACAAGACACCGCAAGGGTAATCTTCCTGAGATGTACAAAGTGATGCTCATACTGTACAGGCACACACACTCACACACAGGCACTTAGACACACACACACAAACACACACACACACACACACACACACACACACACACACACACACACACACACACACACACACACACACACACACACACACACACACACACACACACACACCCCCACACACACACACACACACACACACACACACACACACACACACACACACACACACACACACAGACTATATATACAGATATTTATATCTCATACAGATAATAGACCGGAATCGTTGATGATCAGAAGGTTATCCACCTAGTTAGCACACACAACCTTTAAAACCCCAATTAGACAAATCCAGATTTTTTTATTTATATATATCTATATATATCTATATATATATATAATGTGCAGGCGTCGGGGAGAAGTTAAAAAGAGCATGAGAAAATAAATCTAAAGAAAGACAGATACAGAGAGAAGGAGAGAGAGATAGAGAGGAGAGAGAGGAGAGAGAGGGAGTGTGAAAACAATAAGGGATGAGGGAGAGAGTGTGAGAGAGAGATGGAGGGTGAGAGGGAGGGAGAGTGAGAGTGAGAGAGAGAGAGAGGGAGAGAGAGAGGGAGAGAGAGAGGGAGAGTGAAAGAGAGAGAGAGAGAATGATGATAGAAGGAAAGAACAGCACAGACTATTGGATGTAGAGGAAATAAATAAGAAGGAGACGGAAGGAGAATCTTCAAACGGACAGCAAGGCATCGCCTACGCACAACGCCAGCCAAGAGCTTTCCCACAAATGTGCAAATGTGGAACACATATCCTGTGATGTTCAGCGTTTTCTCTTGTGATGTTCAGCATTGTATCTTGTTTAAACGTAGTGCCAATGTAATTTTAATTGGAACAAGTGTCGTGTGGTCGGTATGAGGCACACAATAAATCCCCCGAAAGGTTTGAGAGTGAGGACATACTGACTGTTATGGACCGTGTGTTCTTGTGTATTCCTGTTCGGTCTATTCTTGATGAGGGTTGTCAGTGTGTGTTGTGTGTTACATAATTAATTTAATCTCTGTAGCAACCTCTAAATATGAGGAGAAGAAATTATCAACACACGTCAAACTGATGAATTGTCATTGGTCGTAACCCAGTGGCTAAGAATTATACAAACAGTAAAGGTTATAGCATGGGCAGTAAATCCTGGTCAGATCTCTCCACACATGTACAGGATTCATGTACAGAATTCATGGCAAGCTACTTTGAAATCATGCAGTCATATACTTTGTGACTACTAGAGGGCGACATTACCTCTGTAGTCTATACATCTTCCTGATACATATTATTATTTGTATCGAACTCTGAGGTTCTACGAATTATTTGGCACTATGCAATTAAGCTAGGGCGAAGCTAGGGTCATTTTGAGAAACCAGCCAGAAAAAAAACAACTGAAAAAAGTCCCACCCCTCCCTTCAGGCCTCCATCCAAAGCAACTCCCCCAGAACACATGACTAGCTCATTAGCTTTAGCAATTGGTCTGCCTAGCATTGACTCCGGTCAAGCGCAATGAGTGCAGAGGGCGTGCAGGTAGCCAGGTAGGTATAGGCAGACAGGTAAGGATTTTAATAATTTCATTCAGGGCTGAGTGAAATGATCAGCCTTATTACAGGGCCTGTGATATCATCCGCTTCTGAACTGTATTGATGTAGTAATTATATATAATGGTAGTTAATGTAGCAATCTTGAACAACAGTCTGCGCACACACACACATACACACACACACACACACACACACACACACACCACACACACACACACACACACACACACACACACACACACACACACACACACACACACACACACACACACGCACATACATGCCCTCTCATCAAACCGTTTGTCCTGTTGTTACCATGGTAGCACAATGTCAAGGCCAAGGCAGAATAATTAGTATGTTGGTAGTTTAAGACAAAATGTCATATTTTCCTTTGTTTCAAGGCAATCGTTTTCCTTGAAACAAACATATTGTTCCTCACTGTTTCCGGATCGAATTTAATAGACATTGGGATATGCCAATGCCCAATGGTCACACTTATACTTGACTAGAATTCATCTAGTCTGAGAAAAAAGATACTTAATAACAATGCCTGTTAATGGGAACTCCAACAGGGAGTGTATTACTGGTCATCAACAGGACAGGGCGACAACAAACTTAAAGCAAGTAAATCCCCCAGAAAGATGCACTCCGCTTTTTGGCGGACGGTTGCTGCTATGCAATTCTACAGCTTCACACATACTTCAGCCGCGCGGATGACTCGCGGATGACTCACAATAGTCCAACAGGCCATAGCGCACAGGAGAGACCTCTTCACGTGCGAGTATAAACAACAATTGAACGGAATGTGTAAAGGCACATGGATTACATTCCCACATCGCGGCTCATAGCAGTGGGCTTAGATGAAGTGGATGAAATGTTGTGAGGGTCACTGCTCAGTGTAAAGTTGTAGGAAGACAACAGACGGACAGGCATACAAGACGTGTGTGTGGTCCATTTTTGCTGTTCAACCAGTGTGATGGTCGACCTTAAATTTAAAGGAGATTTCCAGTTTGATTGTAATTGTTTTGATCCATTCACTATTTTTGTGATTGAACTCTGTAGATATGAGGGAGGTAGGTTTGTATATATTCGTAACACAGATTGTACAACAGACGTTAGCCATTGCTGTTAAGAGATATTTAAGCTTGAGAAAGAAATGGCCACATGTCAGCTTTGCTCTTCTACTATATTTGAAGGGGAAAAAACACATAAAAATACACATGTTCTTTTCACTGCCACTCAAACTGCCATTTGGCCTGCAGAGATTCAGTTTAGAAATACATAAATTAAAATCACGTGTTAAGAGATGGAGATAGAGAGAGAGAGAGAGAGACAAGATCATGAGAGAGAGATAGGGGGGGAGAGAGAGAGAGAGAGAGGGGGGGGGGAGAGAGAGAGTAGAGAGAGAGAGAGAGAGAGAGAAACGAGAGAATGAGAGAGAGAAAAACGAGAGCATGAGAGAGGGAGAGAGATAGAAAGAGGGAAAGAGAGAGAGAGACAGAGGCAGAGGCAGAGGCAGAGACAGAGACAGAGACAGAGACAGAGACAGAGAGAGAGAGAGAGAGAGAGAGAGAGAGAGAGAGAGAGAGAGAGAGAGAGAGAAAGAGAAAGAGAAAGAGAGAGAGAGAGAGAGGGGGGGGGGGGGGAAGAGTGTGATGGGGAAAGAGGTAGATAGAGTCACATAGAGCTTAAAGGGGACCTATTATGCTTTTTCGACTTTCATCACCTATAAACGTTGTTATAATGATTGATAGTCATGTTTAACCATACTAAAGTGTCAAATAATGACGTACATGCATTTCGACATATTCCCTGCTGACAGTCTGGGGTGGCTGTGCAGAGCGCTAAACACTCGGGACAACGTTTGCGATTCACTTGTTCACATTTCCGGGAAATCATCTACGTAGACGTACTCCTGCCGCGCCCCCATATGCCTAGTCAAACTGCCCGCGCGCGCTTCAAGGAAGGTAACCAATCACAACGGAGTTGGGTTGGCAGGAGGGGGGCGAGGGGGCGGAGAAGGACGAAACCGAGCGTTGACAGAGAATGCTGAAAGCGCCCAGATGAGAGGAAGAGTTTCCCGAAAATCGACATCGTTTTTTGTGTATGGTTAAACATGACTATCAATCATTATAACAACGTTTACAGGTCATAAAAGTCGAAAAAGCATGATAGGTCCCCTTTAAGGGTGTTAGCTGGGTGTCAGTTGACGGTTGAGTGGCGCTTACGGTTGCGCTTGCCGTCTTCGTCGCAGTCCTCGTCGTTCTCTGGGTCGATGTCCTCGGCCTGCGTGATCCAATCCAGGTAGCCCTTCAGGTCCTCCTCCAGCTGCTGCTTCTCACGCAGCTTCTGGAAGTCTCCACGCGCCTTCGCCTTCTCGCGCTCCTTGGAGAACTCTCTGGAAAGGCCCAAACGTCGCCCCGCGAAAGAAACCCGTCACTGGTGGAAGTGATCATTCGTGTTCAGCTTGCAATGGAAAACCATTGCAACCATTCCAAGAGAAAAAGGGTTGAAGCTGTTGTTATCTGTGATGAGCTATTAAACAGTTCAACTGTTTGCCACTGTATAGCTCAGCTTATTTGGTCAACTTATGGGGGTACTTAGTAGTCAATACAACTAACTTCAAACTGTCAGTTGAGTTCATAAGCCTATTTATAAACCGGCTAATTATTAATACCCTGCCTTTAGACGGACAGGGGACAGCCAAAAAATAGTAGGAAAGAAAAACACAATTAGTCAAAGTGAGATGCGGCACCTACCCACTCAACACTCCCAAAACAAGGTTCAGGACGAAGAAGGAGCCAAAGATAACCAGACTGACGAAGTAAAGCCAGGGCAGCTCGAAGCCCATCGCATCATTCATCTGCCACAGAGAGAGAGGAGGAGAGAAGGGGAGGGGGGGGGGGGGGGGGGGGGGAGAGGAGAGGAGGGGAGAGGAGAGGGGAGAGGAGAGGGGTGAAGCAGAGAGGAGAGGAAAGGAGAGGACAGGACAGGAGTGAAGGCGAGAGAAGAGGAGAGGAGAGGACAGGAGAGGGGAGGAGAGAGGGGAGGATAAGTCAGGAGAGGACAGGAGAGGAGAGGAAGCAAAAAAAAAATTCAATATAACTTCCCCTTCTGAGTTCCCTTTGTACATTTCCAACATTTGCATAATATCAGATAATTCATTATATGCTGTGTTTGAACTTTGTCTCTTTCTGACACCTTAAACTCTTAAATAACTTTAGCAGTGAAGAATCACCATGGCAACACATGTGTGTGTGCATGTGTCTCTATATGAATGTGTGTGTGTGTGTGTGTGTGTGTGTGTGTGTGTGTGTGTGTGTGTGTGTGTGTGTGTGTGTGTGTGTGTGTGTGTGTGTGTGTGTGTGTGTGTGTGTGTGTGTGTGTGTGTGCGTGTGTGTGTGAATGTGTCTCTATATATGTTTGTGTGTGCGCGTGTGTCTGTGTGTTTCATAGAGAGAGAGAGAGGTGTTGATATTCATAATTTCATAAATCCAGGGTCTAGGCTGATAGGAATGAGTGGGAGGCTATGAAGGAGACAATGTACTTTGGTTCAAGCACAACACAATTCAATAGGAAAGATAAAGCGCTTACAGTGGGCCAATGAGACGCTCTGGCGGCCCTAACCAAACACAATGAATACCACTGCCATGCCTTCCTTTTCTAGGTCAAATGTAATTATCCGTAACGATTTTAGCCTATAAGACAAAATATGAAAATTATTTAATTAGACCTGATGATGATTTTGTAAAACAAAGTTAACCTGACTCTTTTGTAGTGAGGTGGCCCAACAGATTACCCATTAACATGAAGGCCTCACGTTCACCCACTCATAAGCGCACAGGTCCCTAAACACGGTCCTTCTCTGTGTTTAGTACTTTGGGGGCTCGGGGGATAGATGCTGCCTAATAAGGACACCTGGAGCCACTAGGGGCCTGAGGGATTAAACTAGCAACCCTTCAGACAGCGGTGGCACATTCTTTTCAGATATGTCTCGATTTGGATCGCATGCTTTGATTTCGTTCTTCCAATAAATGTGATTAAGTTATTATGTTGTTAAGGCTTAAAACTCTATGTTTAACGATTTTCCGAAAAGTCAATGGAGAAAATGAATGGGAAATGTATGGGTCACTACTCTATTGGGCGGGGGGGGGGGGGGGTTGAAGATGATAGATTATACGTGATGATGATGAACACTGGTCGTACCCAGTACAGCACGTCGGTCCAGCCCTCCATGGTGATGCACTGGAAGACGGTCAGCATGGCAAACAGGAAGTTGTCGAAGTTGGTGATGCCGTTGTTGGGGCCGTGCCAGTCGTCGCGGCACTCGCTACCGTTCAGACACTGGCGCCCGTGACCCGTGAGCGTGCAGGGGGTGGGCTCCTCCTCCGCCAGGGCCTGGCCTGAGGGGGGGGAGAGGAGGGAGGAGGAGAGGGAGTGAGGAGGGGTGGGAGAGTCGATCGGGACTTCAGAAAACCAATGAAGAAAAGTTGACGCAAAACAACCCAGGAAAATAAGAAAAGGGCTAAGGAAGACCACTCAAGAGAGCTGTGTGTGTGTGTGTGTGTGTGTGTGTGTGTGTATGTGCGTGTGCGTGTGCGTGTGCATGTGTGTGTGTGTGTGTGTGTGTGTGTGTGTGTTTGTGAGAAAGAGAGAGCAAGAGAGATTTGATGTTGGGAATAAAAAAAAAGTTTAAAGGGCAACTTCACCCATTTCACATAAGCTTTGTATTTTTAGAACCCCCCGCATATTTTTGAATGGTCTAGCATCATTCCCTTATTTTCTGGAGAGACTGGAGAGATCCGTATAGATCTCCAACACTTCCTGTTTTTAATGACGCAATATGACGATTTTTGCGTACAAGAAAACAGGAAGTGTAAGAGGGGATGATTCTCGTAAGACTACAACCACTAGTCCCACCCCCCTCTAGGGGGTGGGACCCACTGACGCTACAGACCTATTAGAGCAGTGCCAGTGGGTGGGACTTCACCAGCAGAAACTAACATCCACAGCGTCTGAAGCTAAGATAACAGAGGCTGTTGATAAAACTGAAGTACATTGGCGGAGGGTACTGGATCTGACATAGAAGTTCACCATTTCGAAAGAAATACAAATGAGGACTACCGTATTTTCCGCACTATAAGGCACACCGGATTATAAGGCGCACCTTTAATGAATGGCCTATTTTAGAACTGTTTTCATGTCTAGGGCGCACCGGATTATAAAGGCGCATAGAATAGAAGATACTGCAGTCAAACGTTTGACTGGGGTTGCATTATGCATCGACTAGACCGAGCTGTGCTAAAGGGAATGTCCGAATGTCAGATAAAGTCAAACTTTATTAAGCGTTCCGACAACTCCAGTCACTCCCATGGTAACGATGTTCAAACGTTAATGTGCATATTAACAATATCTCATCAATATCTGATCAATATCAATATCTCTTAACAATAAGCTCACTTTTTCAGTTCATTCCCCGTCTACGAATCCCTCGAATTCTTGTGTGTCCGAATTGAACAGTTGGGCGAGTACGGCATCCAACATGCCCGGATCCCTCTCGTCATTATCCGAGTCAGTGTCGCTGCTGTTGCCTGGCAGTTCAGTGATTATTCCTGCCTTCGTGAAAGCTTAGACCACAGTTGAGACTGTTATATCAGCCCAGGCATCGACGATCCATTGGCAGATAGCGGCGTAAGACGCCTGGCGCTGTCTCCCCGTCTTGGTGACGTGTGTTCGCCTTCTTGGCCCCGTCCACACGAAGCCGATTTTTTGGGTGAAACCGCATAAATAAACGCTTTTGGTGGACACGGGCAACGGCCACACCAAACGCGTGTAACGTGCCTAACTTGAAGCTTGATCATTGTGTGTCACAAAAATGGTTCAACGCGCCAACGCGCCTGTGGCTGCGCTGGATTTAGGAGTCCCAGGAAGGAAACCCAAACGCCGCCGTATTTGGGTGCATGATAGAGTTTAGATCGGGTTAGATTAAATAGATTAAATAAATAACAATAATCGGGTTCAATAACTTCACATGGTGTGTCTGGTGTGTTTCCAGCATTCGTAGTGTTGATCAGCAGATAGTCCGCCAAGACGTTGAGGTTGCTTAGCAACCAGAGACGCTGTCCATGCAAGTGAATGGAGCGTTCCCTCTTCGTCATAACTATCAAACCAAACATCCTTCACATTCAAGGAGCGAACATTATGAAATTAAAATGCACATTTCTCGTTAAAAATGTTTACATAAACGCATTTAATTGCGTAACTATGTTACTATTTCCACCCAGAATAAAGAAAGATGTCGGCCGTATGCTTCTGTGCAAGCGTCACTACTCTCTGCCAGTGACGTCGGGTCAAGCTCCACGCTGATTTGTTCCATTAGTAGATGGAACAAGGAGGTGTCCGATAGGCGGAGATGATCAGCGGGAGTGGCCGCCAGCGAAGCTGTGCATGGTGGGAGTTGTTGTATTCAATCCACAAGCGCCAAAAAGTCACTTTCTGCCTTTTCTTGGTCAAGACTGCACCAAATTAGAATTTTATTTTATTATTCGACTACATATAGGACCCAATTTCAATACATATTCATGCCTCCACCGGTGAAATGCTCCTTTAAATAGGAGAGTGACAGAGAGAGTATGATGAGAGAGAGTACGTGGGAGAGAGGTAGAGAGAGAGAGAGAGAGCGAGAGAGAGCGAGAGACAGAGAGAGAGAGAGAGCGAGAGAGAGAGAGAGCGAGAGAGAGAGAAAGATTTAACACAGCACCAGAATGCACACTGAGTAAGGCTAGCACATGTTAACATGAGAGACAGTTTATGCCTAGTGTTGTACCAGAGTGCCAGCCACACCACTCATTCTATCACTCTCACCCTATCTCACTCACTTGCTCACTCATTCACTCGCTCACAAACACGCTCACTCGCTTGATCACTCACATTGACCAGGAGACTTCATTCATATAACTTCAACCTTCCATTGTGTGCAATTCCCGGACTACATTCACACACACTCACACACCCACACACTCACACAGCCCACGCGCAGTCAAAACAGGAATGCAATAGGTTGTAGTTGCCAAGGCCGTGATTTACCTTACACAAGACAAGAAGGACACACAGCAGGCTGACACAAGTCCCTGTGTGTGTGGGTGTGGGTGTGCGTGTGTGTGTGCGCGCGTGTGTGTGTGTGTGTGTGTGTGTGTGTGTGTGTGTGTGTGTGTGTGTGTGTGTGTGTGTGTGTGTGTGTGTGTGTGTGTGTGTGTGTGTGTGTGTGTTTGTGTGTGCATACGTGCGTGGGTTGGTGTGTGTGTTTGAGAGAGTGAGAATGAGAGAAAGCAGATGGATGAGTAATGAAAACTTAGCCCTGGAAGTCAGGCCGCATCTATTTAGTCACTGAGCCATCCCATAATGTAGGAGGAGATGTGCTGTTGCTCCAACCTGTAACACTGACTATCCATCCACCCTTCATCCTTCTGTCACTCCGTCCCTCGAACCATCCCTCCATGGTACCACCTTAAGAGTGTACTCCATGTTGAATAACAGCAGTGCAGGTCATGGTTGTTGACATGACAACCAAGGTTGGCCAATAAACGCATATCGTTAATTACATAAAGTATAAATTATATTTCACGTTGCTTAAATGATGGGGTCTATCGATAAGAGACAACAGTTAAATAAAATACAATACAATTGAATAAAATACAAATTGATTTAATTATATTGGATTTAGTTCAACCCAATCAAACTAGATGAGAATCTGACAAAACCAAAGGGTGGGCTGGGTTAAAGGCTACACCGTTGACCGGGCTCTTGAGCAGCTAGGTCTCACCTAGGTAGCAGGTGGCGTGCATCTTGCCGATGAAGAGCTCCAGGCCGATGATGGCATAGATGATGATGACAAAGAGGACCAGCAGGGCGATATGCAGCAGGGGAACCATGGCTTTGATGATGGAGTTTAGAACCACCTGTAAACCTGCAACCCCCCCCACACACACACACACACACACACACACACACACACACACACACACACACACACACACACACACACACACACACACACGAACACACACGCACACACACACGACAGGTTAGACTGACTTCAGGAGGCAGCATACAGTGTGGAGGATATATTATATAAACAGTATATAGGAGGTGAAGAAAACATCATAGTGATAGTGATGAGGACCAAGGGCTTTGGTACGTACACACACACACACACACACACACACACACACACACACACACACACACACACACACACACACACACACACACACACACACTTCTATATGTGGTCAGGCAAATCTACAAAACCTGATTAAGTCACAAAGAAGAAAGGATGTTTGAATACTAATCTCCACATTTGTGTGTGTGTGTGGGGGGGGGGGGGGGGGGGGGGTTTGTGTGTGTGTGTTTTAATATAGCTTAAATTATGAAATCTGTGTCAGTCTGTAATTCTATCAACGTTCTATTATCAAAAATATTAGCATTTTATGAATGCTAATACTAATTGTTAGCTTATCAGTCTTATTTTCTCATTGGGGAGTCTATAGCTGAATACTGAACACTAAATCATCATACATCATATTTTCCCTCTCCTCTTCTACTGTGAAACCGGTGAATGATGTGTTGTCATGGTGATCGAAGAAGGCCCACACACAAGGATAACTTTTGCCTAGGCTGAATTGTCAACAACATTGCAGCAGCTCTGACCCTGGGACTAGCTCACACATATTGCTGTCACTCCAAAGGAGCAGAGCAAGCTGTTCCAAATCACTTTTTCTCTTTGGAATATTTTCATACTTCTTTCTGTTGAGTAATAGATTGGCCTACATTTGCAATTTACACATACATTGTGTAAATATTTACATTATTGAGAGTGAGTGTGTGTGTGTGTGTGTGTGTGTGTGTGTGTGTGTGTGTGTGTGTGTGTGTGTGTGTGTGTGTGTGTGTGTGTGTGTGTGTGTGTGTGTGTGCGTAAATGTGTGTAGGAGTGTTCATGTATGTATGTGTGTGTGTGTGTGTGTGTGTGTGTGTGTGTGTGTGTGTGTGTGTGTGTGTGTGTGTGTGTGTGTGTGTGTGACTGTGTACATGTGTGTGTGTGTGTGTGTGTGTTTGTGTGAGTGTGTGTGCATGTGCATACCTTCGTACGTGCTTGTGTGTGTACATGCATGCGTGCGTGTGTGTGCGTGTACATATGTGTATGTGTGTGTGTGTGTGTGTGTGTGTGTGTGTGTGTGTGTGTGTGTGTGTGTGTGTGTGTGTGTGTGTGTGTGTGTGTGTGTGTGTGTGTGTGTATGCACAAGTATGTGCGTGTGTGTGTGCTTGTGCGTGCGTGTGTGTGTGTACTCACTGGGCACTCCAGAGACCAGGCGCAGGGGCCGCAGCACGCGGAACGCCCGGAGGGCTTTGACGTCAAAGCCCCCCGGCTTGCCCCCCGTCTGGGAGCCGGAGTCGGCGTCTTTGGTGATCAGCTCCAGCACCACGCTGAACAAGCTGGGGGAGTGGCGGTGGAGGTGGTGGAGGTGGGGGTGGAGGTGGAGGGGTTGGAGGTGGTGGTGGAGGTGGCGGTGGAGGTGGAGGTGGAGGTGGAGGTGGAGGGGTTGGAGGTGGTGGTGGAGGTGGCGGTGGAGGTGGTGGAGGTGGAGGTGGAGGTGGTGGTGGAGGTGGTGGTGGAGGTGGTGGTGGAGGGGTTGGAGGTGGTGGTGGAGGTGGCGGTGGAGGTGGTGGAGGTGGAGGTGGAGGTGGTGGTGGAGGTGGCGGTGGAGGTGGCGGTGGAGATGATGGAGGGCGGGAGGAAGAGAGAGGGTGGGGTGGGAGGTGGGTGGTGGTCATTAATGCATGGATCCATGGAGTGAGTTCAGTACATGAGAGTAAATACAAAGTAAAGAGTCAATAACGTTGAAACATGAGACAAATGAAGAGCAACGGAGAGGAGAGGGCTTGTGGGGCCAAGTGATAAAAACATGGCAGTTCATGTTCTGAGCAGATAATGTGAATATGTGTGTTTGTCAGCATTTCATGTGGGTCAGGGTCAAGGCATGCACTCGATGTACTACAGTAAAAATAGGCCGTAACACGACGCACTGCTGCATACTAGGGATGCACCGATCCGATATTTGTATCGGTATCGGTACCGATATTGAAGACATTTCTAGATCGGGTATCGGTGACAAATGTGCCGATCCATATTTAAAAAAAAATAATATATATATTTATTTTTTTTTACGTTTATGTACATACTTGAATCCTATTCCTACTACCTTGCTGCTTTGATATAATTGAATTTCCCACGAAAATGTTCTCACGGGATTAATAAAAGTGTATCTATCTATCTATTGGCTGATCTATTCAGTTTCTATGCTGTGCGCTGTGAGTGACGTCATAAACAAGCAACACGCCGTGCGGAGCCTACAGTGATTGCAAAATGGAGCGAGCAAAAGGATCTGCTATCTGGAGCTATTTCACTTTACCTAAGCCAGCAAGCTCCACGGCTACATGCAACATATGCAAAGTAAATGTCCCGAGGGGTGGTACTAAACCTTCTAGCTTTAATACCACAAACCTTATAAAGCACCTCCAAAAATTCAAGTCTCATGATCCCAGTCTTTTCCCCTCAATGAAACTTACAGTTTGTAGCCATAATTTCGCGCTGTTTTTCTATATCGGTATCGGATCGGTATCGGCCGATACTAAACCTCAGATATCGGTATCGGTATCGGAGGTGAAAAAAGCGGATCAGTGCATCCCTACTGCATACAGTACATATAAGGCATCATCCGGGTTTACATTCAATGTCCCCAACCTCCAGCCAGGGGGTACAGGGAGCCAAACCTCAAGGTGTGTCACCCTCCATTTGTTACAAACGAATCATGAGATTTATTCAAAAGCTGCACGTAACAGTTGCATGCACACTTGTCTATTTGCGAACTGTGGAAGTGTGTGTGGTTGGTGGCTGGTTTCAGCAGCCTCATTTGGCCCGAGTTCAAGTCTGATTGGAATCTGGGGCTGAGTGAGGCTGCACACATGTTGCATAAACCAACACACGAACGCAGTGTATGAACGTAATGTATGTGCGCTTGTTTCTGTGCATGGTAATGCTGAATTTTGTGTTGTGCTGTGTTGTGTTGTGTTTTGTGCACTGGCCTCACCCCACGACGACGATGACAAAGTCCAACATGTTCCAGCCGTTGCGCACGTAGGAGTTCTGGTGCATGACGAGACCATAGGCAACGATCTTCAGGAACGTCTCTATTGTGAAGATGATGAGAAAGGCATACTCCACAGTTTCCTGCACACACAGAGGGAGAGGAGACACAGTTGCCATTTTGATCAAGTATGGTTTCATATATATATATATATATATATATATATATATATATATATATATATATATATATATATATATATATATATAAACATGAATGTATGAGCATTTTTCATCAAATAGACTAAAATATTTATTTTTTGCATACTCATGTCTTTGTCCATGACTTCAAAGTCCATGACCACAAAGAATACTACAGGACGACATACAGCATTACAACTATGCCATGTACGGCAACATAAGGCATGATAACGTGCGAGCGGTCACAAACATGTACTGACTAAAAATGAAGGTCTCTTCTCGCTGCTTTGAAAAAAACATTTCAAATATGTAAAAGAACATTAAAAAAAGAACAGTCTTGCGTTGGGTGACTCAAATTAATATGGCCTTGTGGTCTTGTTTCACCCTGTATTATGGATACAAACCACACTCATTGTTAACACATTAGAGTTAGCTTGACAATCACAATTTAACCAACATAATATAGACACAAGCCACTTCTTGCATTTCACTATAGCCTGTGTTCACAATTAACGTCCGTACTACAAGATTCTGTCACAGCTAGGCCCAATTCAAAGGTCATGCAGCTGCCAGGGTCGACTATGGGCGAAAGCCCAGACACACAACCAGTGCGTTTACATTCACAACTATAAACCAATCATGTCCTGAGTGCACAGTGTTTATTTATTAACTGTCATTGAAACACCTTGGGTCAGTTACGCAAATCAATTTATTCCCAGAGCATAACGGTTAAGACCCGAAGATGACTCGTTCATCATCTGATCTAATTTGTCATGCGAACACCTCAGAATCACCTCCCAACCACCCAGAACCCGCGGATTCACCAAATACATAAACAAGAACGTGTTTACACATTCCCTTCAGTTTCTATCTGTC